>NC_089207.1:22748795-22956295 GCF_963930695.1 Labrus bergylta | reverse complement strand
TGTGTGTGTGTGTGTGTGTGTGTGTCTGTTCCTAAAGTGATTAGAGGAATGTAGTAATGTGAAGAATGTGGAATGAAAGAGGGCGCTCTCTCTTTGAGATGTACCAAGTCAAACACTTGAAGCCTCCCTCTTTGTCATGTAATGCAGTTTGGTGTCAGAAGGGTTTAATATCATTGTTTTCACGCCTTGCAGTCTTTATGAGCTCTATGTGTCATTTAATTAAATGTGGATTATATCACATTATATCTGACTGAACAGGGAGGGAAGCAGTGAACTTGTTTACACCTGGTATTCAGATGTATAGTGAACCTATCACTAGTGGAAAACTCCAAGTATGGCTGTTCACATCTAACATTACTTTGGTGTCTCCACACATGTTTATGTGACAAGTTAAAAAGTCATGCACTAATAGGTTAGAATCAAACACTGAGTTCACTAACTGGTATATGGGTACGAATATTGTGGATACAAACATTGCATATATTCACAAGAAATGTACATGGACAGTGATAAAAAAGGATAAAACCATTCAAATACATCTCAGTTATATGCTAAAAGGAACGGTTAGAAGTGCTAGTGTTTAATAGAAAAGATTTAGTTTATTCCTTCTTGGTAAAATTGAGATTTATTGATGATTTTCTGTGATAGTTATGCTGCTGAGTGAGATTATCTGTGATCGATTGCTTTTGTCTCCACCCACATACCCAGGAGAATACGCTGGGGTTTTCCTCATTCTACTAAATGCTCCCGATGAGAAAAAGAAAACAGAATCACTCACAGTGAACTAAATACTTCTTCACAAAAATATTTTCAGTTAAGTGGAACTTTTTTGTATGTAAATATAAAACCCATAAAAGGTTTATTCTTTAAAAAAACAAAACTTTTCTCACTGTAATTAAATGAAAAACAAAATAGCGACAGGATACTGAAGAACTGCAAGCATAAAGCTTTAATAATACAAATATTATTTTACTGATGCTTCCTATGTAAACATAAGTGATAGAAACCATTTAGCAGTAAGCTTCATATCCGCTTACTTCAACATTAATAAAGAGCTGATCGTAAAAAGGAAGCACACCTTTGTTTTTCAAACACTTTAATGGGCTGTGTGTGTTCCAGACTGTCTGTGGGGGAGAGCAGAACAGGACTCTTGACCGCTGCCGGTCAAAATTGGTATCAGGCTCAAGCAGTGCATAACAAAGGAAATGTTAGTCATAAATGATGTTTGCACAGTCACTGAATCAGTTTGTGATACCAAGTGTTACGTGCAGACGTGTGTGTTTGCGTGTGTATGCTTGCTCTTTGCCTTGCCAAATGATTTTGCCCCAGCAGCCCTCGTGTCCCTGTTGCCATGGTTGATGTTGACACAGCGTGTGATGAGGACTGCTGGAAGGGTGTGTTTGATATATATGTTTCTTCAGCCAGAACCTGTTGGCTGTTGCTTGGTCCTTAATTTATTATTTATGTTCTCAAAGTTATAGTAAATGTGAAATGTGCCACAAACACTGTGACATAAATGTATTGTTATTGCTCATTAGTGTGCAGTATTTATCTGCCATCAAATTCTGCAGAAAACGTTTTCCTATCTTTCCTTTATTTCTCCATCTTAATACAAATACATTTACAGATGATACATTTAAATTAAAGAGAAATACTTGTTGGTTAATTTCTGGGTAAAACATTTCTGACTGTAACAGCCAAGAATGACTTTTGTAGATTATATACACAAAAAACCCTCAGTTAAGAAAACTCTAGCTTTTCTCTCTTTTCGAACAGTATATTTCCTACGTCATTTTCTAAGTTGTCACCATGGGTGACCTTACCTTTGACCCCTCTGGTGACCCCGTAAGGAAGTCTCTAAATCCTATCCCTGCAGAGGGAACACACCAGAGACACTTTGTCGGCTGCTGACAGTTGCTGTAGCCATTTTTAAGCTCAGGTTGACGTTCATGTGGCTACTCACATTCTCTCTCTCTCTCTCCCTCTCTCTCTCCCTCTCTCTCTCTCTCTCTCTCTCTCTCTCTCTCTCTCTCTCTCTCCTCTCTCTCTCTCTCTCTCTCTCTCTCTCTCCCCTCTCTCTCTCTCTCCTCTCTCTCTCTCTCTCTCTCTCTCTCCCTCTCTCTCTCCTCTCTCTCTCTCTCTCTCTCTCGCTCCCTCTCTCTCTCTCTCTCTCTCTCCCTCTCTCTCTCCCTCTTTCTCTCTCTCTCTCTCTCTCTCTCTCTCCCTCTTTCTCTCTCTCTCTCTCTCTCTCCTCTCTCTCTCTCTCCTCTCTCTCTCTCTCTCTCTCTTTCTGCTGAGATTGTCAAAATATCAACATGTTTTCATACAATTCTCTGTTATTTTAATGGGGATAGTGTCAAAAATGTACCAAAGCTTTCAAAAAAAAACCTACAGATTCTATTTAATTTGAACCCAAAGCTGTTACAAGGGAAGAGGTTGGAGCACTGTCTGAATCGCACAAATACATTACATTTTCTGATATTTGGTGCTTAGGACTTCTATGTTTGTTGCTGTGGTTTAGACAAGTATCAATATAATTTGTTTTTTTATAATATCATATCCAAATTTAAAATTCTGGTATTGTGACGATAACTCATCTATCTAGAATCAACAACTTGAAATGTTTTTTTTAACTCAGATATCTGATCATTCCTTCTTCCTACTGTTTAAAGTTTAATATTTAACATATTATGGTCTAAATAGTGTCTTGTATTCCTATAGCATCATGTTAGTACAGTTCTTCCAAGACAAAATCACATGCTGCTTAATCCGTTGTGAGCTTAGGATGCTGCAGATGCCATGAACAAATTCACTGCCTGTCTGAGTTTTAGGCGTGCACACTCCTAACAGCTGTAGTCAGGGGCATTAGGCTTTCAGGTTGTTTGTCCAGCTCTCTGTCCAATACCCCAAAATGAATTATTACATGTGATGGAAATTTCTTCAAATTTGGCAGAAGCGTTCACTTTGAAGCACTTCCATCTACTTCACAGCAATGCTAATTGGGAAACTTGTTACACCCGGTTTAATTGTATTCTCTGCTTCATGAGAGAGACCGGCACCATCAGCATTGTGACTTTACTTTGTATAAAATGTCTTCATATTCAAATGCTTTTTACATTTTGATGCTCAATCTGAATTATTCCTAAACCAATTATCAGCCATGCACATTCATTTTAACCGAGAAGAGTTGAAGTTCTCATGTGAGGGTGGAACCCTCTGCAACATGAGTGTAATCTTAAGGAAAGATTATGTGTTTCCTGTTAAGTACCCACCCTCTGTCCATTGTGCCCCAGTCACTCAGCACTGGTTCCCAGTGGAGAACATTCCCAATGGCTTGAGCTAAGGTGACTTTTCTGCAGTTGTTGTTCTGGCTTTGGAAACGCTTTAAATAGTGCCCATTCAAAATGCATTGTGTCATTCGTTTCAGAAACCAGACATTCCTTAGATAGCGATTGAAAAATGTAAACAGGCTCAAAAGCAACACTTCACCGGTGTTTAGAGCACAGAATCATAGAACGACAGTTTTTGTTTCTTACACTTAAATGAAGGAGAAAATAAAGAGAATTCATGACTTTGGATATTAGATGCAGTTTGACAGTCAGGTTTAGAGGAGGCAGAGTTGGCCCCTGCTATGTATACAAACTC
This sequence comes from Labrus bergylta, assembly GCF_963930695.1. Classification (NCBI taxonomy): domain Eukaryota; kingdom Metazoa; phylum Chordata; class Actinopteri; order Labriformes; family Labridae; genus Labrus; species Labrus bergylta. The sequence continues at coordinate 22,952,650 of NC_089207.1, read as the reverse complement.
TCTCTCTCTCACACACACACACACACACACACACACACACACACACACACACACACACACACACACACACACACACACACACACACACACACACACACACACACACACACATATACACACAGACACAGAACAGCAGCTGCCAGCACCTAGTTTGGAGCTGAGGCTCCACTGGCTGTCTATTTGTAGAATGATGGAGTCATGTAGAAGACTGTTTTATGAAGGAACTCTTAAGATACCTTTCAGCTGGGTACACACACACACACACACACACACACACGTAAATAAACACACACACAAACATAAACACACAGGCATACACATAGTTCAAAGACATTTTACCCTTTTTAAACATTGGAATAGTTACAAATCCAAAAGTTCTGAATGATGAGCACATCTGTTCTCCAATCCAGCGTGAAAATGTTGTCTCCCTGAAGGGCTGGTTTTATGTTGTTTGATGGTTTGTCATTAAGTGATCATTAATTTGGGATGCCAGTTGAGTTTTTGCCACATAAAGAGCTATCATTTACCCAGAGGAGACACTGACTCATTGGTTTGAGGCTTAGGCCAATGTGGGAATTTTAAGGACCATTAATGCATTTTATAATTGTAGCTCTGGGAAACTCCAGAGGGATGTTTAAAGCTTTGGTACAAGCCGTTCACAGACTCTGAGTATATACATGCCATGTTTCCATCATCATGGTCAGGGGAAAAAAACGAGTAGTCCTGTAACAGTCAGAGTGGCAGAGTTTATCAGAAGGGGAACTAACGTATTTGGTAACTGGTGAAACCAACCAATAAGGGGAGGAGCAGTTAGAATCCGTTGTTTAGATATCCTCAATTTAAACCAGCTCAAAGTCAGATTTCAGCCAACAAACAGCATAGCAGTCCTCACGTTAGGATAGGTTCAATATCGGGCTCCTATTTCCTCTCCTCTATATTTGTCTAAACAAACTGTTGCGTAATGTCTTGCTCCAGTGCATTTTGCAATCCCTGAAATAAACAGAAAGTTATTCTCTATTCTGTTCAAATGTAGTTGTCTCCCGTCATGAGCCTTTTTTTTTTTTTTGCTTTTCTGTGTGACATTTCGACTTTGCGCAATATTGAGTTGGAGCCACGTTGTTACATCTACCAGAGGGCTGAGAGCTCCAGCTGTTTAACACACATAAACAAAGACTGATGGAAAGAGTTGATATTTTTCAGTGACTGCAGCTAATAGGAATGCAAAACATTTATCAGTAAAAAAAAAAAAAAAATGCAGCTAAAGGCATTGTGTGATTGTGTGTATACGTGTTTGTGTGATGGCACATTGACCTCTGGTTTGACAGGCGACAGGGTGGGCTCTTTAATGTCAGTAACCTTCCCCAAGAATAGACAGGAGGGGTGACAGGAGGGGGGGGGGGCTAAGTGTGTTGGTGTGTGTGTGTGGGAGAGAGGAGGAGAGAGAGAGAGAGAGAAAAAAAAGGGTTGATGTGGGAATGAGAGAAAGCGGGACTGAGTGTGTGTGAGTGAGAAAGTGGGAGAGTACTCCCAGTGCAGTCTGATCAGTGTTACGGTCTCCGTCTCGCTATGTGGATTACAGCTCCCACTGCTTGCTGGATTGCCATTCACATTACTGGGAACATAAACTGAACGAGAGCAGAGGATTTCTACTCAAGTGTTTTGATTTTGACAGCAGTGACTTCAACTCCAAGTGTGAGGAGGACTTTTACATTTTGATTAGGACTGCTGCAGATGATAAGGGAGATGAATGGCCGTGCCTTGCCTCCGTCGATACCTGAGGATGGAGAAGCCCCAGACCATGTAACTCATGGGGAAATGAACGGATACCGCCAGAGGATTCGGGATGGGGATGGGGGCGAGGCTGAGGTCCCGGTGTCAAAGTCCCAGAGACGAAAGAGTGATGTCAAAGTCTATAAGGAGTTTTGTGATTTTTATGCTCGCTTGTAAGTATACTTTTTGAAAGATGGGGCTTAGAGCATTACAGTTATGTAGGCTGGCCCGCCTGATACTGTAAGCCTTTTAAGGGGGGGGGGGGGAAATTAGATTTTCCTAATGTGGTCTTTAATCAATACCAACTGGTGTTTCATTATTATTATTTGTTTTATGGGTGTGATGTCTCAACAGAGAAATCCTTGTGGAGTGGTAATAAAACACTGAGCAGCAACTCTTTAAAGGATCTGCTGACCCACCAATAAACTGTTGATTTGTACGCCTCTAACAGGGGAAAAAAACATTTCTAATTGCCATCATTCTTTTAAAATCCCTTTCTCTTTAACGCCTAACTGTAAAAATGTGTAACTGTGTGTCCGGGGGGGGGGGGGGGGGGGGATGGATAAGGAGTCAAGGTTTGATTACCTGATTTGGTTCATGGCTGTGATAAGAAGATGATTTCTTCCATCTATGAATTACCTCCATCACAAAGTTTTGGACAATGACGAACATATGAAGATATGAAAATAGTTCAGGTAAAGTGGTTTTAGGTTGTGGTTGTGGGTGTTAAGGAATCTGGTCTCCTCATACACGGACATGGTATTAGTGTATGTGCTCTGAGCTTACTGTAGTGGTACAGAATGTTTGGAATTCTGATATTTTAGTAGCTGGCTTTACCAGCCGGTTTGATGTGCTTAAGCTGCCTTCTGTGCCATGTTTGTGCAGGGAGAGCTCTGGGTGCTACAGCGGGGAGTGCACAGGAAGGGCTATCTTTGTGCCAAGGGGGGAGTTGTTATGCAAAGTAGAATATGCCAACTGGCATTCCAAGTATGTGTGCATGACGGACAGGAAGGCTAAATATACGTACTTTATTTCTGACTTATCTGGTCTCATTACAGGTTACACTAAAACATGGTTGAGGGTGACCCGCAGGTTTGTAAAGGGTCATTTTGAACCATGGAGTTTTTCTCGGTATCGGAGTGAAAATAGGTCAAAATTGGAGGAAGGTATAGAACTCAGCGTGGACATGTTACAGCAGCCATCATTGGTTGACTGTATATGAGATAAATGAAGAGCCCTATCGGTCATGGAAGGAAGACTGGTATTTAAAAATATCAAGTTTTTTCTTCATTTATTTTTTGGGGATTGATAACAATAAGGCATATCCTATTTGATATCGTCATCATCATTTGAAAAAGAAAGATCAGAAGAACAAAATTAGATGAAGTTTTTATGTCATACACCTACATATATGGCAACCATTCATTTAAACCCTGTATACTGTAACACAGATTAAAGACTAGAACGTGCTGTTTGAAGCTTCCATATAGCCATCACTAGATTCACTACTTTTGTGATCATAAAGTGTGGATTCCTGCATTGTGCTCCCTCTAAGAATACATTTTGACAAATGGTTGTTTTTCAGATATTTACCAGCATTTTAACCATTTCCCTACTTTTACCTTCTTTCACTCTTTCACCTACTTTACCCTCTTGTTGACCTCTTTACTATAGGGGTGGCTGTGGCTTAGTGGTAGCCAGTCGTCTCCTAATCGTAAGGTTGGCAGATCGATCACAGCTCCTGCAGCTTTGGGCACTGAACCCCAAATTTACTCCTGAGTGTCATAGCCACGGATGTGTATGAATGAGATAAGTAAATAATGATGGGCACTTCACTTAGCAACCTCTGTCATCAGTAAATGAACATGTGTGCGGGCGTATTTGAGTGCGTGTAAAAGCACTTTCGGTGGACATAAGTCCTTAATGCACAGTCCATTTACCATTACTTACTGACAGTGGATTGCTCTGTATGATTTTCACATTGGCGGACACTTTTTGGACCTTTTTGCCTTTGGATGTAGACATTTAGATGAACTACAGGACAGCTGAAGAGAGAGAGGAAATGTGGAGAGCAGAGAGTGAGTTGACATTACATTGTCCTCATTGTCTATTACAGGTACATAAAATCAACCCCTGGTATGTAATCACCTTCTCACAGCTTAACATGCTCCAAAGGAGATTGTACTCAATTTGAACAAGCGTGTAAAGGACGGTCCAAAGTATTTTAATGATGAGTTAAACTTTTACATTTTAACAAAGGCAGTCTATAACTAAAGGCTGCGTTGCTGCTACATTCTCTTATACCATGGATTCAAAGCTCAGTGTTTGCCGTTACTGTTTACTTGACAGTTTGCAGATTGTGTGAAGCTGGTGAAGGATGTCCTTCATACTACATCAACAACTCCCTTACACTAACTTGTCCGTCCATAATGTCCTCAATCATCACCACTGCATTGAAATGAATATTTTTGTAACTATTCGGTTTTAGCCCCACAACTGCTTATAAGCGTGTCTCTCCTTCACACAGGGCGCTGGAGGCAGATAGGAGGGTGGAAATGCCTAAGGGATGTATCATTTCCTCCCTTAAAGCCTTTGGACAGGGCAGGGCTGTCAGTGTGTCTGATATCAGGCCAAACAGGGTATATAGAACAATATGTATTTGATAAGTCTGTGAGGAGTGGACCCAGATGGAAGCTGAGCGTAATCCCACATCTTCTTCCCTCAATTCGCCTTTTTTTTTTTTTTAAAGAATATAACTCTCAACAATGTTTTTAGTGCAGATCATAAAAAAAATGTCTTGTTAAAGATAGTTTAATTGACAACATTGAATAAAATCCCAAAAATCTGAATGGATGAGCAGCGTGTCTAGGAGTTTGCGGAACTCTCGTTCTTTCCCAAATTGCTCTAACTAAGTTTATATGAACAGAATCCATCACTCCAAACAAATCCTACACAGTCTTGTTTGTGTGTCCGTGTTGCCTGGATACGCGCTGGTATTCTGACCTTTCAAACAAAGTCGAGGAGCAAGGAAGGTCCCTCCATTCTCTCCCGACTTTCTCTTTTTCTCTTCAACATCTTTGTCTGCAACAGCTTCCCATTAACTTCCAGAAACAGTTGTTTTCCTGGGCATTGTAGCATTCATGATGAACTTTGCTCTTGTTGTTGTTTCATTATGATGATCTGATCATGGATGTAGCTCGGGGTTTAATTCAGTTCAAAATTCTGACAGAAGAAGGTTTGGATAGCTATTTCCTAAAACAAACCATGAGATGATGAAGTTGTGTCCACTGGATAGATTTGGTATTTCCCTACAATAATAAATAATTAAAACATCCTTTTCATTTCAAGTTAATTAAGTTATTTCAGGCTGATCAGATACATATTGGACCAATCATCAAACTATGAGCAGTATTCATACAATGGCATCACTTATTGGAACCAATGGAACCCTATTTCACAACTATGAAGAAATGTTTCTTACATGTTTCCAGTTTGAACACGAGGAGAAAACACCAGAGTCTGGTCCGTGTTGTGTTTTCAGGTGTGAGTGGTTCAAGATGTAAAGGCGAAGGATTGTCATTTCAAAAATAGCCATTCACAGTCAAGTGTCCTTTAAGTTATGTTTCATTCTAACCTCTGACATACATGTAAGTTACTTTTTTTCATTTTAACATCTGCTTGTCTGGAATAACTCGTAAATTTGATGGTGAGCATAACAAGAGTCGTAAATAATTACTTTTCTAAGAAACACTGAGGCAGGTTTTTTGGGCGTGACCGTATGTGTGCTGCAGGTTCTGGCACCAGCACCTCATATAAAAGTTAGTAGCCTGGGGCCCCTCCCCAGTGATGTATTACAGTCACTTTTAGCAAGGAGGTAAAACAAATAGGATTGATTAATGAGAGGGCGGGGTTTGTTTCATATGTCATTTTAACTCTGCAACGTCAGTACATAGGTCTGTTCTTCAGCCTTTGTCAGTCCAGTCAGTGTGTCCCATGTCTGTGTACACACACCTCACTTACAGATGTACTGCTGCTGAGCCCAACAGTGCACACAGTAACTTGAGCTTCATTCTCCAAAGACAACATGTAGATTTCCCACCTCGTAGAGCCCCCACACCCTGATAAGCAGAGCCAAAATAAACCTTCAACACAGATATTGTGTGTACGTTTTCAACTCTCCTAACCTTTTACATCACATTTCCCCCACCCTCCTCTCCTTTCTCTTTGAGTTAAGATCTTATGGAACTTTAAATTACTTCTTGGATATTTCTTAGAAAATATGACTTACAAAAAAATACATTCAAACTAAAATATGGACTTTTTTTTTTTTCAAGTAGTGTTGTAGTTAAGACCACACTAACCAAGGGCAAGACATACCTGAGACCAGAGTGCTCCGAGACCGAGACAAGACCAAGACATTTAGGGATCGGGATCGAGACCCAGTCGAGACCGGGACCATAAATATCACTGAAAAATCATCATGTTGTGTGCAGCGGGCGTGTCACTCACTTACACAACAAGGGTTGGGTCCGGGATAAAAACCAAACTACACATGATTTGAAGTGATTTGTTCTTTTAGAAAAGGGCATTTTTCTTTTCTAATCACAGTAATGACAAGGACAAATAGCATTTCGGTGGAGGTCTTGACCGGTGTTAAGTTAAAACCGGAGTCCGCCCAGTCTGAGATCGAGACAAGGCTGAGTAAAAATTATTTTGATTCCGAGACGAGATCTTCAAAAAGTGGTCTTGAGACCGGTCTTAAGACCAAGACTGATTTTGAGTACTACAACACTTATAACAAGATATATAACTGCTTCAATAATAATCAGACTCATGTGATTTGACATGTTGAAGTAATGTTTTAACAAGCTGCAAACAGTAAAGAATATGAACCATTTCATAAGTTCATCGCAATTTTAATAGTAACTATAATTCAGAGTCACATGTATCTGTATTTTTATATTCAAATAAATTCTGTAATTATTCATTGTACTAAATCTTAATAACATTGTAATGAATGTCAGTTTATGCTCTTGTATATTGGTTGAAATAAGTTTTTTTTTTTTTAAATAAATATTGCATTTCCTGCTTCATAACTGGAATAATGAATGCGATGAAATAACCATGTTACTCTCTGATCCTGATTGTGACGTCTCTGTCTTCTCAGCAACATGGCCAATGCTCTGGCCAACGCCATGTGCGAGCGCTGCAAGAGTGGTTTCGCCCCGGCGGAGAAGATCGTGAACAGCAACGGGGAGCTTTACCATGAACAGTGCTTTGTGTGTGCCCAGTGTTTCCAGCAGTTCCCTGAGGGACTCTTCTATGAGGTACCCGTTTTCTACACCAGTGTCTTCTTGGTGTTTCTTTGACTATCCAGTGAAAATAGAAAGTGTAGTCAGTCAGTCAAGATTTTAACACTAAGGGAAAAGATTGAAGTGAGCACATAAGATCACTTTCTACAAACCATACAGTAAAGGTAAATACACAGTGAATATTACACCATGCCTGAATTTTAAAATAACATCACTTTTAGATTTTTTTAAACTTTAAATTAAATTAAAATGGCCTGAGTGGTCACATAACTGGTTCTCTATTACAACCTCATCATCACTGTTTAGAAGAGATTCCTTAAACAAAGAGTCTAAGCACATGGTCCTGTTGATGTGAATAAAGAGAGGGGCACTGAATTATTAAAAAACCCCTTCCAGTAAGCTGTGTGTTTACCAGCTTTGACACAAGGCCAGGTGTTGCTCCGGTCGGCCCCAGGGAACCTGATGCTCCTCTGTTTAGTCAGTGTTTCAAAGAGAAACAGTCTCTCACACTACAGTCAATATAAAAGCCATAAGGCATGACATTGACTCATCCTCCAGGGTAATGATTTTACAGGTTGCCATAAATAAACAGTAAGCTGCTCATTACCCACCCCTCTGTGCTCAGCAGTATAAACATGTTTGGATAAGGGAGTGGGGTTCGAAATGGAAAGATGATTCTTGCTTTTTAATGACCCTGAGCCTATAGGTGTCAACACTGAATGTTCTTTTCACTATAGTCTATTTCCTTCCTTTTCTTTTTTTATTCTTGTAAGATGTAGTTTTAGAGCATCAATGGTTTTTCAGTTAAATATCTTTTTCAAATTAAATCATAGTAAAATGTTGGTTGAGAAACTCCATGACTCACTTTGTAGTGAAGGGATTCATTGATGTATTATGTCAATAATTGGCACGGTGATAAAATTGTCACACAAAGAACTATTATTTTTTGCGACGTAGAAATGGGATTGTTGCAGAGAGAATGTGACGCCATGCTGCACTGATGACTGTGAGGATTAGCACTGAGTTTGTACAGCACGGCTTGCAGACCCAGGATCACATGGGGACTCGTGACATTGGACATGTGATTCAGATATTAAACCCCACATCTGCATTTGTCACTGCACAATCCCACAGAGGGAAAGATAAGATAAAGAAAACTAGTTTTCATCGAGCATTCAGCACAGATCAGGAGGGCTTTCCTAAATGTCCCCTTTGCTTTCTACCTTTGACAGAAGTGTGTTAATATTGCTGAGTACTGTTTAAGAGCTGCTAGAAAACTGTATCAGCCTTTTTCCCCCTCCTGTCCCTCAACTGTCTGCTCTTCTTTGATTGGACGTCTTACTGACAGAAGGAACGTCTTTGTAGAATCATTCAAAAAGGTTATGGACTGAGTCATAGTTTTTACCAGAATAACACAATCGGGTTGTCAACATTATGCTTATTGTGGAGTAGTGCAGAATCGTTTCATTTCTTGTTAATTGTTTGGATGTTCATCTGTGTGGTTTTAACGCTGTGTACCAATTGTTTGAATTTTTTGGACAGTTTGAAGGCAGGAAATACTGTGAGCATGACTTCCAGATGCTGTTCGCTCCCTGCTGCCACCAGTGCGGTAAGTACAAGAACTGCAGTAACATAAATACTAAATTTCCATCTTCTGCACCTGACTCTGCCTGTTCACACTCCAGCTGCGGTGCTACTTAGAAGAAAATGCTCTTTACACGATCAATATCTGTGTGACTGTTTGCTCAAGCGTTCCGTAATCCCTCCATTTTTCTCCAGGTGAGTTCATTATCGGTCGTGTGATCAAGGCTATGAACAACAGCTGGCATCCAGACTGTTTCTGCTGTGATATCTGCCAGGCTGTGCTCGCCGACGTTGGATTTGTCAAGAATGCTGGAAGGTCAGTTCCTGTTACTCAGCTTTGTTTTTTTTTGTTTTTTCATTTTTTCATTTCCTTTTATAATCTGGTCCTCACTCTCTCACCAGGCACCTGTGTCGTCCATGTCACAACCGAGAGAAAGCTCGTGGCCTCGGCAAGTACATCTGTCAGAAGTGTCACGCCATCATCGAGGAGCAGCCTCTCCTTTTCAAGAATGACCCCTACCACCCGGATCATTTCAACTGCAACAACTGCGGGTAAACATGCACATACAAACACACATGGCCAGCTCTGTCAGTCTCACAGATTGGTAGATTGGTTTGTTTGTTTTGGAAGCCTCGGGTCCGACTGCAATCATAACTAGAAGTGACTATATGTGGATTAGAGGGAGAGTGGAAATCTCCATTCTGATTTATTTATAGGTCTTTATGGCTGTGACTTGTCTATCAGATTAGCCAGATCATAATTTATTCCCCTTTATCAGCAAATAAACTCTAAATGGGACCATGATTTTCCAAACACTTGAAACTGGGTTAAGACTATAAAGTCTTTAGCAACATGTTGACTAAAGTAAAAAAAAAAAAAAAAAACAAGAAACAAGAAAGAGGTAGAGTCAGTTTCTCATCAGTTTTTATACCGTTGGACTTTGTTTTATAAACAGTGGAGTCTCCTCCTGCTGGTCAATACAAAGAATGCACGTTTCCACATGGACTTAACTTTTGAAGTTCACATCCACTACTTCTACAGCCGATGGTCTCACAGAGTATTCAGAGCATGAAAACAAAGGGAGGACTGTTGAATTCAGTCCTGAAAACACGACAGACTTTCAAATAGAGGTGTATGAGCGCTTTGATTCTTAAATCTAATGAATATGAATATTAAGAGATAGAAGAGACCGATTAGACATGATTATCGAAACATAAATATGTGTTGTAACTTCACTGATAAACCGTCATGAATCTGTATGGAGATCCAAATAATGAAAAGTACATAGACACTGCAGATTTATAACCAATACTGGAAAAATGCTCCATTTTTAGGGCCTGATTTACAAATTGTTATGCGGCTTTTGCGCTCGCTCAACCTGTGCAAACCTCTTTGGGCATGTTTGCGCCTTGATGTCAGTAGTACTATAATGCTTTGTGAATTAGACCTTGAAGTGAAGCAGATCGCAGATAGCTTCAATCTGTTCTTAGTGAATCAGGTGTTCAATCTGCAACAAAATAAAGGATCAGAGAGTGCTCTCTGGTGGACAAACTTTATTACTGTATGTACACATATGTCATGTGATTTAACATGTGAGTGTCTCATGCTATCTCATAAAAAATCTCTTGCTTTTCAATTGTATTATATTTACATTTTTAACCTCTGACTGTACAGAGTGTTCTTTTTTCAACCGATTTTGTAACATAGTTAAAATCAGTATTTTTGACATTCTGGAAGAAGTACACCTCTGTTGTTTGGTTGGTTAACTTCAGATTGATTAGTTTGGCTATTGTGGAAAATGTTTAGGTGGCTTGCATTTGCTTTAATGTACGTTACATGAGTGAAAGTCAAGCTGGTCTATCTAGTTTAATTTGATTCTCTCCACAGTAAGGAGCTGACGGCTGATGCCAGGGAGCTGAAGGGGGAGCTCTACTGCCTGCCCTGCCATGACAAGATGGGTGTCCCCATCTGCGGTGCCTGTAGGAGGCCCATCGAGGGCCGTGTGGTTAACGCCATGGGCAAGCAGTGGCATGTGGAGGTGCGATGTTACGCTGTTCACTTTTGTTACACGTTAACTGAAGCTTAAGAAAGGATGAACTCTCAAATTGAAAAATATCTTTATATGTTTGGTATTGTCAGCCAGAGTAGATGAGCATATATTTGACATTTGAAATGTGCATATTTCTGTTTCGTTTAATAGACCTAAAATGCAATTTACTTGAAAAAATGTGATCCATAAGAAAAGGGAAAAAAAACTCAGGAAGTTTCAGGATTACTTGTTTATAGCTTGATATTGTTGCCCCTGTTATTTTTCTCTCTTTCTTTACATCAATAATTAATACATTCCATATTTGTGTCTCAATCTTTCACCAGTCTTATATTCACAGTTCTGTTCAAGCTGCTCCATCTCTGAGCTGGGAAAGTCTCTGTTTGCATTCTGTCTGTTTTTTTCTTGTATTCTCTTTGTCGTCATATCACATCCTATCTCCATCTTTTCTTCTGTATATTCATTTTTTATTGTCATTTTCTGGTGTCCCCCGCTCCACATGTAGCATCATGTGTGCACTGTGTGCGAGCGCCCGTTTCAGGGCCACCCGTTTTATGAGCGAGGTGGTCGAGCCTATTGTGAGAGACACTTTGACATGGTGAGGGGATTATGGATTGGCCTGACGTTGACTGCTGCCCATGTCTCACTTGTCCCTGCATAACTAGAATGTCCCAGCTTCCCTACACTGGTTACACTAACTTTTAGCTTTACCAGTTAGTTTCTGTCTGTCTGACCAGCTCTTTGGAGCCTGATATCTATGTATTTAAGGTATAAAAACAATCACTATCTGCAGACATTCATCTTTTATTTGGCTTTTACAGTCTAAAATGTGATGATTCTGCACTGTTAAACTCATCACTTATGTCTTATATCACAGACACATGACATAGACAGAGGGCTTAAATAGGCATTACCAGAAAAGTGTACATTCCCTTTTAATATTTGTTATATCCTACCATTACTTGTTAATGAGTACCCCCTCTAGAGCTCACTCTTCAGACCTCCCTCCCTACTCTCTGGTGGAGGAAGTTAGAGGATATCTGGACTAAACTTGATCTGCTTGTGGTCTGACCTTGTAATGTTTGTGATAATGGACTGACTGACAGCTGTGCTAACCATGTGTGCTTGCCTGTGGGTCTGTTTTCAGCATTTTGTGTGTGCTAAGTGTGAGAAACCCTTCCTTGGACACCGTCACTACGAGCGCAAGGGTCTGGCTTACTGTGAAACACACTACAACCAGGTAACACTCAAAAGTATCAGAATCATTCATTTTTTTAAATATCTGAACCATGGCAACCGACTGGGTCCATGCATTTCACCAAGGCTGCTAAAATATGAAGTGATAATGGGGAGTTGGACATGTAGAAAAGGTCAAGATAGTATGCTACAAAACTCTGTTAACACCTGCAATACAATTTCTGTCAAATGAGGACATTTACAGGCCTATGTGATTGACCATAAATGCACCATTATGGCCACATGGGCTGCTTGTCAAAAGGCAAGGCAAGCAACTGCTTGGGGCCCCAGACCAGTAGGGGCCCCTGAGGGCTTACAAAACTTGACCAAACCTCTTGCCCTTCTCAGCGTTGCATGCATTATTGCTGTGAAAACAAAAGTTTGTCAATGAAAGTCAACAAAGAAAAATGAAGAGAAATTAGCTGTCTATAGGAAAGAAAAAGGAAAAAAGAAGAAGAGGAGTAAGCGTTGGCTGGCAGACATAATGGTGATGAGGGCCCGAACAGGCTCTAGAATCACTACTGATTATGGCCATTTGATTGTCACCTTTAATCACAACAATTGGTGGAATGTGATAATGATTAATAAATACAAAATCAAAGAAAAACTAAGCAGTAAAATGTCATTTTTTTGTACCTTAAAAATTGAAAGACTTCTAAAATCCACTGTTACTATTTTGCTGAACCCTTATTTAGTTGATGTATTAGCTCCACCTAGTGTTGGAGTATTGCAGTAATTTTTATCCCACACAACCCTTCAGCTTCTAAGGAAGTTTACAAAGCGTGTTGCCTCTGAAGTCTGTGCTTGTTAGCATGTTTTTTTTCTAAGGAGGCGTGTTGTATGAACCATGATAAAGAACGCCACTTTTGAAAAGTGTTACATTATTCCATTACATCTTAAGACGTGGTATTGCATCACTCACTCTCTGTTTGTCTTTCCTCGTCTCACCTAGCTGTTTGGAGATGTTTGTTACCACTGCAATCGTGTTATCGAAGGAGATGGTGAGGAATGTTCTTTTGATATGTCACTCATTAAATTGTGCCGCCTTTTCTTTTAACAATGTTCCTCTCTTTCACACATAGATTGCTTTAGTGTGAACTTGTAACTGTGCGCAGGTTCTCCTTTGGAAATGAGATAATCAGAATTTATGAATTGATGATCAGATGAAGCCACAGTCATCTGACGGTATTCCTTCTATGTTTCCAGTGGTGTCTGCCCTCAACAAGGCGTGGTGTGTCAACTGTTTTGCCTGCTCTACCTGCAACACCAAGCTCACCCTCAAGTAAGTGATAAACAGGCCTAATGTTACAGCACACTAACATTAATAATATAACTGTGTAGGGGGATTGATCAACACATTTTAGTTAGCCTAGCTCTCTCTTTGCTTGTCATTATTCTCTTTTAAATCTAGCTTGTTAACTGTCTGTAATTCCAATCCTGTTCATTTCTGATTTTTAAGCTTTACACTTATAATTCTCTGTCTCTCTGCGGGATACTTTCTTTACCCCTCCTTCCTTTTATCATCCCTCTTCTTTGGGCTCTTACTACCTTCTCCTGCTCCCCTTTACCTTCCGCTGTGCTCTCTACGATCTCTTTCTTCTCCCTGTTCTTGTCACTCATATGTCTTTCCTCTCCTCCTCTCTCACTGTCCTTCCTCTTCTCTTCCATAACCCCCCGCCTCCTTTCCCCTCTTCGCTGCTGCTCTGGCAGGGAAAAGTTTGTGGAGGTGGATCTGAAGCCGGTGTGTAAGCACTGCTATGAACGCCTGCCGGACGACATGAAACGCCGGCTTGCAAAGCGGGAACGCGACTCAAAAGAGAAGAAAAAGAAATTGATACCCATGTGTCTGTGATCCTCTATTTCTCCTTTCTTCTCACTTCCACTGTTCTTCCTTTGGTCAGTTTCCATCTTCCTTTGTTTTTGTTTCTGCTCTTTTGTTGTTTCATTGTCATCAGATTTCAAACATTCTTTATGTCACTTTTATTTCCTCATCTCACAGTTACATTTGGTTCATTTTACTTTGTGCACTGTGTAGGTGTACTCAGGACACCTTACACTGGCTTTAGTACATGACCACTTCTAAGCCAGGGACACTCGTCGCTATTTAGACGTCTACTCTGGTAACCCTGCTGCTATGCAAACAGGAAAAGCAGTTCAATCACATGGTAGAGGGTATGCGTTGTCTTCTGGGTCTCCCTGCCTGCCTGCCTGAAGGCTAAAACTTTAATCACTTCCGGCAGCTTTCTAGCTGCTGAGGTCTCAACAGGTTTGACACGTGCCTTGGTGTTGCCGGTGATTATCTGCTTTGGAAAGGAATGGCGTACAGGGCAGATGGAGAAAAAGGTTTAGTGGATGTCGAAGTAGGGGCATTTATGCTGAAAACTATCAAAGAGCACAATTTACAACAGCCAGGAGGATACATTTCACAATCTGTAATGTAATGCTTTAAAAAGCTTGAAAAAAATAAAATAAAATCCCTAGACCAGTAAAAACAGGGATAGGCAGTCTTGAGATAAATAGTTGTTTTAATTTAGACAGTAGCCCATGAAGAAAATCTGAAAAAAGATTATGTTTCAGGAGCTACAGAAAAGTCGAAAGAAAATGATGTTTCATATTTTTTCTCATAGTGTGCAAATGAGACAATGACTACATTCATTTAGAAGGGAACATTTGGCATAACAGCTTAGGTACAAATCTGTTCAGTTGACAATGGCAATGATTCGAAACATCCATCCACAAAGTTCATGTTTGACCACATAGTTTTGTTGTTTTCATTTTTTGCGCAACACATGCACGTCATATATCAATTCATATTCGGTTTGAGAAGGGATTTTTAAGGATATGATATGTATGACTGATAATGTATGAGTGTGTTGATGACGTTTAATCTCCAACCTGTAACAATGGCTTTGACTCTTTCTCCCACAGGAACAAGTTTGTGGAGTTTGACATGAAGCCAGTGTGCAAGAAGTGCTATGAGAAGTTCCCTCTGGAGCTGAAGAAGAGACTGAAGAAGCTGTCTGAAACTGTTGCACGAAAGTAACCACACAGTTGAGATGTCATGTGTCTGGAATGTAAAATCCAATATGATGACTTGTGTGTATTGTATGAAGCAGTGAGTGGAAACGATCATGTTTTATTTTCAGTACAACACTCCATATTTTCTTCCTTTTACTTACAGATAATCTTTTCATGGGCCTCAAGCTGACAGATTGTTGGTGTGTCTATCATTAGGTTTAACATTAACCTGTTCAGTGCCTTTTGGCTCAAATACTGCACTGTATACTTTTCACAAGCTTGCCTTATTTCATCACGTAAACTTAACCAAAACACAGATATTGGTGGTCCTGTATTTCAAAATATGTATGTGCTTTAAAACAACATGAAAATGAGAGAATAAAAAGTGTATCTCCAAGCTATAAATGTGCTCGCATACATGCGCCGAAATGCCAAGCAACGTGTCCTGTGTTTGACTAATGTTACTTACTCCTGTAAAATTACTGATTAAATCCAAAGAAAGTTGAAGACAATATGGTTCTTTCGAATGTGTATAGCATCTCTATTGTATTCTTTCCCACCAACTTACTATTTTATATATTATTATATTATTATTTTCTTGAATTTATGCGCAAAACTTTTCTTTTGAGCTCTATCAAGCGGATTATTGTATGTTTTTGTCTTTGAAATCTTACTTTGGTTTCTTTAATGCTACATTATTGCTCTCAACCATTACATGTATCCTGTTGGATTACCTTTTTATGTTGTATGCATTTCATGTGTGAAACCATCTGTACACTGGTGTTAACATATAGCTGGAGCCAAGCTCCCTCTTTCAATATAATGCAATCTAGTACAACAGCCCTGGAATAGAAAGCAAGTTTATAATGTTCCACTTTTGTTTCATCTGCTGCCATGAACAGTAAGGTATCCAGTGCAAGTTTAAGAAATACCTTTGACACATTGTCAACTAACACTGATGATTAAAATGTTCACTTTGACAGGGTTTACTGCATGGCAACTGTTAACTCTTGTTTGTTACAACATGACGCCTTGTGACATGTGCAACGACCGGATGTGGGAGTAATGTTAGATGTTGAACATGTGTCTCTGCTGTTTGTAATCCAGAGAAAGCGATCCTCTTAAAGAGGTTTACCGACTTCCTCAAGGCTCAGACCTCTTAGAAAAGAAAGCCAACTGTTGTAAATTAGAGAGAATCATTTCCATTCTGAAATAAAGTTTCACTCAAGCAGTATTTTATCATAACATGCCTTTGACACAGTGATTAGGAAGAGAAAGACATTCCATGCTACCATGGGAATAAGAAGTCCAATGTTACTTCAGTGAATTTCATTGCCGTATGCCAAAATATTTAACATGTCTTGTCACACTATCCACTGGACTGTTGTGAAGCAGAACTTCAGCTCCACTAAAAATAGTTCAGTGGATATTTTTATTTGATATCCTAGTACCTAGATGACTGCAATGCCTCCACACAAAAACGACATTGCCCTTATACTGTACTCACAATGCTTGTCAAAAGACAGTATTTATTCATTTAATGTTAACACTCAAAAGTGCTGTTTTTTTAAATATATCTGTGAAAGGCTGTCTACTCATCTGAATAAATATATATTAAATCCCACCTGTGTGCATGTAGAAATGTTTTTGTTTGATAACTTCTCATCTATCTTTAACTGTGACATGACATCACTTGCATGCTTTGAATGTACAGGTGTCGATAAGTGTCGTTTCATACAGCTCTTACACCTTAACTAACAAAAAAAAAACCTGGGTTTAATAACTATTGTAGTTGAAAATAGAGAATTAATCTTCCAAAAGCCATGTCTATGCAGCATCGCAAAATACAAAAAAAATAGGTTTTATTAGTTGTATAAATTATAATTATATTATTGCTGTTTGAATTATACAACTGTTCAAGACAGACTTAGCAGCCCTGCTGGCCCACGCCTTTCAAAATACAGTGCGTCATCGTGCGTCACACTGACTATTCGTTTTTATTGGTTAAGGATCCCGATTCAAGAAGGTACCCACGTGACCTCAGTATCGCGACTGCGCATTGACGACATGGGGAGTTAATGCTACGGAGTGACAGTCGAACCGATATCAATGCCAGTTTCTATAATTTGTGCGTTCATGGTATTGCGTTCATTATCAGACATTTTTAGTGGTGTTCATTTGTTGTAAGTCATGCGGCGGAGTAAGGTTGAAGTGGACCGCTACGTGTCCACAGTACTGAGTTCGTCTCCTTCACTCAAAGAGGTAAGTTGAGCCGGTGGCTAATGCTAGCATGTTCCTGCTATCATGTAGACCAGCATGTGTCAGCCAAGCGGTACGAGAAGACAACACAAACCCCGGAATCAAAACAGCTTTATGGTTAATTATCCTAAGCCGACGTTTACTCAGTATGAATGTTGTGCTAAAGTGTGTCCCAGGCTATCTGCGTGGTTGTATGCTAACCTGCGAGGTGACGCCTCGTCGTGTCCTCTGGACTCAGAAATTGCGCGGCATGGAGAGCTGCTATCCACTTAGCCGTGCTAGTTAGCTTCCACTGTGTTACTTTGACTACTTGTTACAACAACTATGAATGGTTTGCATCATGAAAAACTTGTCTTCATTCCCCCTTTTCACCACAATTTACATCGTTGAATTATGTAGTAACCATAGCGGAGGGCATTTTAGACTTAAGACTGTATTGTCCCCAAGACAGATGATAACAGATGGACAAACACAACAAGATAACATGCAGACAAATACATAGACAGGGTGGGACTGGGGTGTTTTTATTTTGGCCTTTTGTTGAGGTAACATCACATGTAAACACAAGTTAAGGGACTGGTATATCACCACTTACTTTGAATAGTTAAGTAAAGAATTGGCAGTGGTTTTTACAGGTTTGGCTACTAAATGTTATGTTAACTTCAGGTAACTGGGCGACATATTCAGCCAACATGATGAATGCCTTTGTCCTGATGTCAAACGACATTAAGTGTATAACAAAGCTCATGCTTAAAGGTGTTCACATATGCAGTGATTATCCTTATTTGAAGTTGTAATGCTAACCTTATCAGTACTCAGGTTTGTCGAGACACCTGTTTGTGTGAGCTATTTTTATCTAAGATTGTTGATTTACTGAAATTGATACTGGTTTATTTTTTCCACAGAAGCCAGTCAAAGGATTTTTATTTGCTAAATTGTACTTTGAGGCAAAGGAATATGAAACTGCTAAAAGGTGAGCACACTAACAAATAATAATAAAAAAAGAGTTATTTCTTCCCAAGTGGTCTCTGAAAGGATTCAACAGTTGTCTTGCTTTTTTATTCTTTTCCCAGACATGTGTCAGATTATCTCAAAGTCCAGGAGAGGGATCCAAAAGCACACAAATTCCTTGGACAACTGTTTGAGAGAGAGGGAGACATCAACAAGGCAGTAGGATGTTACAAGGTATGGAAAAAACAAAGCCCTTGTAAGAATGCATTAGAATTGGAAATCAATTATCTCTTCTCTCCCCCCCCCCCCTTTTTCCCTTTAACCTTTATTTTGAACAGGTAATCTTATAACACTGGGTTTTGATCTTGAGAGACCTGCAATAGACAACCCATTTCTCATTCTTTCAGCTGCACATTAAATGGCATAGTGTGACAGCAGCCATCACTACAGCATGAACAGAAATCTATACTTGTAGTTTGCCTACAGTTCATTTGGCGGCTGGCGTCTCTCTCCTGATATCTTTTTTTTCCAAGCTGTTTTTTCTTTCTTTTATGTTTAAGTGGACAGATACCCAATAAGGACACCTTTAATCATAGTGTTGTAAAAAAAGTGCTCCAAGCTGAAGAAACTGAATGACAGCTATCAATAGCATGCAGAAGTCCTTTAAAAACAAACCTAATAGATGGAACCGACCAAACAGGTTTCTTTTGTTGGTATAAATACCTGTGCCAGGAATGGAAATACACATACAGCTCTGTATGTAGTCAGATTAACCTACTTACCTTCTAGACTACACTGTCTTGTCTTGTTTTCTACATTGGTTGACCAAACTCGTACGCTTAGAATGAGCATCCAGCTGCCAAAAGGCACTGATTAAACTTTGGCACTTCTATCTAAAACAACAACATAATGAAGTGTTACATTTGGTAGTCATAGTTTTGAATGTCTTACTCACCCTTGCATTACCATGTAATATCAATATATATGACTATAAATTGTTCTGTATGCATTCTTTTAAAATACATCAGAGGTCTTTTATACATATTTGATAGAGAAAAATAAATCTCTTGTTTTTAACATATACTCGTTGACTAGCTTGTTTCCCCCACATACCCTTTGTTTGGGCTCAATACCTCTTGGCTGTAGTCTTTGATAAATGCAGGTCCAGACTATGCAGTACATTAATAAAAAAAACAGAAACAATCATTAATTCAACACATTATGGGAATGAGGAAGAGTAAAGGTTTTATTGAAGCACATGACGCATAATAGGGAAATTAAGCCAGTTTTGTTGGGTCCAAAATTAAACATCTGCCCCAGAGGGATTTTGTAGTCTGTACAGGGTATGTAACCGTCATTAATCCTCTAGCCTTAGACCCTTGATTTTTCGTCTGTTCACTAACCTCAGCCCTACTCCCTCTACAGTATCTAACTACACTGAGTTATAAATAAAGTATCTGTTTTACTGCTCATCCTTTCCAATTTATGTCAGGTTTTGTTTGTTTCTGGAAGAGTTGGAAGAGCCTTTCAAATAGATATTTTGCAGGTGTTTCTTTAGTGTAACACTGGTTTGTCTCTTCTTTGTGTGTATCTAGCGGTCAGTAGATTTAAACCCAGCTCAGAGGGACCTGGTGCTGAAGGTGGCTGAGTTGCTTGTGAGTAAAGCAGAATGTGATAGCAGAGCAGAGTTTTGGGTGGAGAAAGCTGCCAAGCTGTTGCCAGGAAACCCTGCAGTCTTCAACCTAAAGGTGAGGGGCCTAAACTTCTTAAGATCTCCACTTTGCATCGCTTCAGAAAACTACTGAAGTTATCTAATTACACTTTTTAAACTTATATTCAACCAACAGCTGCTATAATTTCAGTTTTCCAAAGTATGTAATCATTGTGTTGAATTTTATTTTTCCTACATGAGGAGTTGATTTGAATTATGTAAAAAAGAATACCATATTAACCTTCTCTCTTTGGTTAATATCTGTTGCATTATGCAGGAGCGTTTGTTGAGTCGTCAGGGTCAACCGGGTTGGAACCGATTGTTTGACCTCCTCCAGACAGAGCTGGCAGCAAGGCCGGCGGATCCTCATGTAAACGTGAAGTTGGTTCAACTGTTCTGTCAGGATGGACGGTTGGATGAAGCCGTTAAGCATTGCCTGTCTGCTGAGAATAAGGGCATACTGAGCAACAGTCTGGACTGGCACAATGTGGTGTTGCACACACTGCAGGTCTGCATATGCATAACAGTATATTTGACACATTTGGAGTGGTGTGCATTTTTTGAAAGCTGAAGACTGACTCGTTTATGTTCAAATTAATACAAACTAATGTTTGACCTTTGTTTCAGGAGTATCTAGCTCAGCCCAGTGTCACCAGTAATGAGAAAATGTGTCGGCATCTCCAGAGAGAACTGCTGCTGGCCCACTGCAGCATGCTGAGAATCACACTGTCTGAGAGCAGTGTGCAGCCCAGCCTTGATGCCCTCAGGAGGTAGGTCATGTTGAGATGTAGACAAGTTATATATTTTCTTTCTTAGGTCTAGTTCACAAGGAGGCAGGTATTTTTTAAAAGAGAGGTTTTCCTCCTCTGTTTCAATTCTAGATGCTAACCCTTTGGTTTCTAGTTAAACAAAAAGGAGACTTAAAAACAAACCTCTTTTTTCAGATGTGTTTGAAACATTCAAGACAACTATTTGTTACAATTTGTTTCACTGAAGCATCACGATAACTTAAATGAACTGCATATTAATCGATTGTGTGTGTATGTTTGTGTTTAGTTTTGACCAAGCTATGCAGATGCTGAGCAGCACTGCTTACTGCCACACGGACGACCTTTGTGAAGTGTTTGTAGAGATGAGGGGTCACCTCTACCTGCATGCTGCCACACTGCTGCTGAAGCTGGCTCAAGATCGCCAACACACATGGAGGGCTGTCGTTGACTTGGCTGGACTATGCTACCTGTTGGCATACCAGGTACTGACACAGTAACAAATGGTATCAAATGCCATGGATGGATGGGGAAAGCATAAAACCAGTGAACTCTTTGGTTAATACTGAGTCTTGTGATGTAGAGTTGACATGTTACAAACGGGACCTATGTGATTAAAATTGTTGGTTATTCATTCAACCATGTCTTTCAAGAGAGTTTCCAATTACAAACTTTTTTTTAGGAATTTACGAAATGTTGTTTGTTTTGTTTGTATTTCCATCAGGTTCCCAGACCAAAAGCTAAAGTGACCAAAAGAGACCAGTCAGCGCCACAGCTTCTGGAGCTCCTTGCCAACGATCGTCAGAGTCAGGCGGGCCACATGTTGTTAAATCTGAGCACTGATCCAACCACCTTGATCAGAGAGGTCCGTCCCAGTGTTCTGATGCAGTTTGCGCTGCTTTTATGCCACTAGAAAACATTGTAGTTAGTTGGGATTTGTTAATCTTCAATGTGTTAAAAATGACATTACCCATTTAAAGATTGGCCACTGTCACAACCATTTCACATGCACAATTTTAGAGAAAGCATTGTTGTATGATTTTTAAGTAGCAGAAATTTGAAGAGACATAATCATGATGTTTTCAATGTGTAGGTGGTGGAGGCGTTTGGGAACCGGAGTGGTCAGGACTCGCTCTTTGAACACCTGTTTGGACCACAGGCATTCCCCGGCTCGTCCTTTATTGCCAACGATGACATTCATTCCATTAACACTATGGCTCCAGAGCTCCCTCAACTGGCCAAATGGGATGCTGGTACAAAACCAATACTAAAGTAGTCTGAAAACCTGTATAGTTCTGTTATTCTGTATTTTTCATTTGTTGCTTGCTTTCAGTTTAGGCACAATGTATAGGCTTTCTTAAAACAGTTTATTGGTCTATTAAAACTAAAACATCAACTAAAATTGAGGAACATAACTGTACGTTCTAAGTCCTCCTACGTTGTTAAAATAACTAAACAAATGTTGCCATTGTTAAAGGCTCCATCCTGCTGCATGGTGGTGACTTGCAGCATCTCTGCTGGTTGGGACTACAGTGGACCCTCCTGGCCCAAAGACTTGCCCTACGGGACTGGCTACAGCAGCTCTTTCCAAGGCTTACTCTGGAAACTTCTAAACTGGACACCAACGCACCAGAATCCATCTGCCTGCTGGACTTAGAGGTAGGTGATTTCATGTGGGCTGGTGGGTCAACATAACACAAGTTGAGGCTTTGCATAACAATTCTTCACTAGTTTCTAATGTTCAAAACATCAAACAGTTTTAACAACAGGAACATGTATTTAAGGTTTTAAGTAAACAACAAAGTATAATATATAAAGCAAAATATACAATTTGAGAAGAAACAAAGATTTCCTAGTCAAAATTTGTTAGGACGTCTGTCTCAAATATCCAGGTTTGTACGTACAGATGAGCTATCCTAAGGCACATGGAAGCAGTTTTAACATTACTTAAACTTAGTAGAATGTAGATATACTTGTCATGACATGTTTAATGTTGGTCTGCCTGTTTGTGTAATGCTTTTAAGTAAGTTTGAGATTTAGACTTGAGTTACAAGTGTTCATGCATATCTATCTGAAGTCTACAAATAAATGTTGGGACTTAACATGTCCCTGAAACTGTCCTTGATAGGCTAACATCACATTCATAGCAGATAGTACTAAGTATTTAGTTCAAAAAGGGAAATTTGCTACTCTAAGTACAGCCAGCGTCATGTGGATGTGCATGAATGGGATTAGTTAATACAGTGGGTACTCTACGTATCATCTTCTGCCATCAGCATGTTAAAGGGGGATTGTCTTATGTAGTGTGAAAGGGCCTTGAGGAGTACTAGAGTCTACTTTCCATTTAGTTCTTAGATCTAAAATTGAATCATTCTTCCTAAAGGTAAAACTCTGTCTTGTTTATTCCGTGCAGGTGTTTTTATATGGTGTCGTGTTCTGTAGCCACTGTCAACTTCAGGAGACGGCAAAGATCAGCAGTTCAGTGAACCAGCAGCAACAGCAGCAGCTCTTTGAGCCTCGCTGCCTTCCCCTTCCCCTTCTTCGCCTCTTGACCACTGACAGACAGAGGGAGTGGTGGGACGCCGTATACAGCCTCATTCACAAACGAGCAGCGTGAGTACAACTAGTGTTGAAACAACACATGAAGTATATTTGCCAAAAAATACGTGTTCAAATGATTATTTCAGCCAGACAGTTTCATCCAAAAGTTACCGTGATCTGTATAGCCCCAATTAATCACAAATGTTATCTCAAGATAATTTACAAAAGAGCAGGTACAAAACTTACTTGTTATATTATCTACAAAAGACTCAACCTTAATCCACTATGAGCACAACACTATGCAACATTTTACTTACTGAGGACAGGAAAAACGATTGACTGGTAACTTTTGTTGAAAGTACACTCTCGACATAGCTGTCTGCTGAATATCTAAACCATATTCATAATATTATTTAATATACAGGGACAGAGGACAATATGGCATTTGAGTGTGTTCTGTATTCAAGGATTTGTTCTAACATGGCTGTTGGTGACAAGTATTTGTGGCTCACTGTTTGGTCATTGTCCTGAAAATCAGGACAGTGTGAGCGTACCAGTAAGTTTTGACTTACAGGACATAATGATTAAATTACAAACTTCTGACCCTCCCTTTTATGGATAGTTTGAGTGTACCTGAGACTGAGCGCTCTGTCAGCGCAGCTGAGCAGGGATGTTGACAATCTGACAAATATTTAGCATCATATAAGGGGCTACACTCGAAAAATCCAGATCTGTGCACCCGAGGCAACTGCCTATATCACCTTTGTCTTTAGTTAGACCTGGTCCCAGTTTTGTTTTTGAGGTCGGAAATCGGATCGGCTTCCCACGCCTCGGGATTTCTTGAGCTGCCACAACACTTGAACTAGTGCAATGGAGAATGTATCCAATACTGAAAAGTACCTTTTCTCTGCTCTGTTTTCCGCAGAGGTTCAGACATCACCTTCTTTTTCTCTTCGCCGGGCAGATCCAGCATATGATGCACATTTAGGCCTAATAATTAAATGAAAAGGCTGCACATTTTTACAGTTAATGTAGAATAGTTTAAAACAATAATGATACATAAAAATGAAAAGTAAACAATAGATTAACTTTTCTTTTCTGGCAAAGCTACAAGGAGCTGCATGTGGCTCCGAGCCGTGGATTGCACATCTTTAATGTAACACATGCAAAAACAACATAAACGGTTCAATGTTGACCAATGAACACTTGGCTGACTATGATTGTTTTTATGTACTACTATTTGGGGAAAATATAAACATGAAATGAGCAGTTGGTTGTGTGTGCATTTGTTGCATCTTGATTCTGTTTTACAATAATTGATATGAACAGATTGAATGATTTCAGTGTAAATGTTTTATTTATGTATTTATTTTGTTACTTCTGCTCTATGTCTCCTTGTAGTCCTGGTATGTCAGCTAAACTGAGGATGATTGTGCAACACGGACTAAGCTCTCTAAGGGCCGGAGAAAAACATGGCCTCCAACCAGCACTGGCCATCCACTGGGCTCAGTGTCTAAGCCAAACGGTATGCGCGCACACAGACACACACACACACACGCTCACACACACACGCTCACACATTAATGCCACTGGCTCAGCAAGTAGCCAGCTGGACAATTTAATTAAATAGTCACTACAATGATTTTAGGCTTTCTAAGGGAAGTGATATTTTTCTGAATAATTTAAATTCTGGATTTTCTGACATGTAAAGTTTGACCACGTGAATAAAATATCCAAGCAGATGATTGTTTGGATCTCTCTCAAGCTCAATCTGCTGATTTATTAGAGGACACAGCAATCTCTGAACAAAATAAAACATAATAGAAAAATGTAGAGTAGAACTTTCTTCATGTTTTTTTATGACAAGTTACTTGCAAGTTGTATATGTCGGACTGCCACAGTCACAGATAATTAATGGCTAGTACCGGCTACTTTAGTCTTCTAATCTTACGGATGTCTTTTGTAAATTTCATAACCCAGGGTGATGGAATCAACTCGTACTACGACCAGAAGGAATACATTGGCCGCAGTGTCCACTACTGGAAAGCTGTACTTCCACTGCTGGAAAAGATCAAAAACAGACGGAGTATACCAGAACCACTTGAGCCCCTCTTCATACACTTCCCCTCTAAAGATACCCAGGTTGGACTATTTTCTTGGTTTTCTTTCAAGGTCAAAGAAACAGTGTAGTATTGTGTCTAAAGCTGTTGAGGCTTTTGGCTTTAACCTACCTCTGTTAAGCTTTTGCTTAATTTATTATCACTTAGCTATAACATTGAACACAGATTTTTGAGAATTTTCACTGTTTATTGGATCCATGTGTCATAGTTTACAGTATGATAGAACTTGGTTTGATTCACACTGCAGTTATTAGACTGGTTGATTAGACTTAAGAACTAAATTGATGAAAGATACAAGCTACACTATGTTTTCTTACACTTTTATGGTTTGATTTCAGATTTCTTCTGTGAAGGGTTATGAAGAGGAGGCCACGGTAGCATATGCAGCTCTTCTTGACATTGAAGGCAAGACAGAGGAGGCCATTGCTACCTTGGAAACCATCAGTAACATGTCATCCATCTGGCATTTGGCACAGGTAAGTCATAGGTTCTTAACCTGCATAATAGGTAGAATAGGATCCTCTTTCACAATCTAAGGTAAACAAATACAGTCTTTTCTTTATTTAATAGGTATGCACCATTTTTCAATGAGTCAAGGCAAGCTTACGTTTTCGTTATGGCTGTAAATGTAACAGTACAGAGAAGGAATTATACATCTTATAGGAGCTGGATTATTGCCTGATTGAGGGGTCAAAGAAGCCATATGAAGCCACTTAAACACACAATATGCTTTGAAGGGTTTTATTTAATTTTCAGTGCCCTGTCAAATTTGTGGATTAAGCTTTTGAAATGCATTTTGAATGGGGGGGAATTAGTGAGTTAAGTGTAAACAGAGAAGGTAATTTTCTGTGGTCTTGACAGCAAGTAAAGAGACATTCAATGTTGCTAAGCTGCTCCGTACTCTGCTTGCCCGTATATTGCTTTCTAGTTGTTAATGATTTAGTATCCATATACAGTATCTCACAAAAGTGAGTACACCCCTCATATTTCTGTGTATATTGTATTATATCTTTTCATGGGACAAAACTGAAGAAATGACACTTTGCTACAATGTAAAGTAGTGAGTGTACAGCTTGTATAACAGTGTAAATTTACTGTCCCCTCAAAATAACTCAACACACAGCCATTAATGTCTAAAACGCAGGCAACAAAAGTGAGTACACCCCTAAGTGAAAATGTGATATAGTGTACATGTTGACATGATCTTTCAAAGTTGCTTCTTCTCAGCAAATAAGAGAATCTTGATGTTTTTGGCAACTAGGTGGAGAAAATGTCCATATATTGACTTCACGAATGAGTCAGATATTGTGCGCAATTCCAATTTTAAGTTACATCTCTCAATATTCATGCTGAACAACCAGTATAACGGGTGCATTGGTAATATGGGTGACTGGCAACTGTTTATATTTCACATTTTTCTTTCTGCGATGTTTCCTTGAAAGATTTACCAGCGACTATCAGAGGAGGCCAGCAATGGTGTTGAGGAGACACAAGATAGGTGTGTCACTTTTCTGAAAAAGTTCAGGACCTACCTGTCCAAGATCTACAATGGTAATGCAGAGGATATTGAGAAGGTAGGTCCCATTTCTTTAAGCAAGGTGACACTTTCATTATATGTAAAGCAGAACTACATTAGTGAATCTTTCTTCTATTACTCCTAAATGTTGTCAGCTTTCCAACTGTGTAACTTTGTTATATTTGAATCCCAGCTGCCTGTTTCCATGGAGGAAATTGTGGACCTCCTCAATGATGTGAACCAGCAGCTCGGGGAGAGTGGTGAGGCCATGGATGAAGAGGAGGAGAAAGAGGGGGCGGTTCAAAGAGGACCAGCACACTCCAGCCCCGCTACAGAAACCTCTGCCAGCATATCCCATATAAAGTTTTCCACTCCATCTCCTAACAAAAGCATCTCTCCTTCCAAAAGACACCTGGTAGGTTAGGTCTGAAGTTATTCAGATACTTCTATAAAATGTATCTAGTCTATCTGCATGTGAACAGTTGCATTGGATTTATCGCAGAGATATATAACACACTGAGTGACTTTACATAATTGTTTTTTCCAGATTTCTCCCAAGATACAACCGCATTGGGTGGAGGACCAGAAAAGTCTCCTCCAAATGCTTTGTCAGCAAGTTGAAGCCCTCAAGGTCAGGATAAGATATAAATAGAGATTAATGTCACACAATTCAACTATAGATCCTGAGATTAAATAATTCAAATTTATTTTTGTTTGAGAATCAAAACATTCTGTTTGTATATCGCCAATTAAAAAAAAAAAAGTTACATAAAGAGAAGACCTAGACCAAGCTCTTTAAGTGAGAAAATCAAGTTAATTGGGTGCCATCTATAACTTAGGTCTAATCTTTTAATCATGTTAGCACATTATGCTTAATCTATAAAATATACATATGAGAAATTCCTAGAAAGTTAACAGTTCTGATTGATGGATATCATTATCACAACTGAATAAACTGGACTTTAAGAACAATGCCTTCCTTCTCTAACAACCTCTTTCAAGCAAAGGCCAGTTTCTCAATGCAGTTGAAATTAATTCAAATCGAAGATGTAAACTTTTGGACCGTTTACACCTATTAAGATAAAACTGAATTATTATATGATTTTAACTCTGCATATTCTACTTTAAGTGGGAGGGTTTTTTTCTGTCAAGAAGTCGAAAAGAGTCACTACTCATAAATCTTGTTTTATAGAATGAGGTTCACGATCTGAGACACAACTCTTCAGGAAACGTAGACTCCCCACATCACAAGCTGTATGGGGAGAGCTACGGGGCTGAGGGCCTTCAAGAGCCATTTACGCCAGTCCAGTCCTACCATGGGGCCCCTCTAACAGGTGAGCATGCTTAATAAAAACAAATTAAGTCTAGATATACGGTTTCATATCTTCATTGAGAACTATTCGGCAGAATTTTGTGATTTAAAAAAAAAAAAAAAACAACACCAACAACAACTATGTATTTGTATCTCAGTTGCCACCACAGGCCCCTCTGGTTTCTACAACCAGTCTCCAGCTTACAACTCCCAGTACCTCCTACGCACAGCAGCAAATGTAACCCCCACCAAGGTAATTACCAGTGTCTTGTTTACTATAAAATGGCATATTTAGAATATATTTAATTACATTTATTGATTGTTAAAATGTCTCTACACAGGCTCCAATGTACAGTATGAACCGTATGCCACCACAGCAGCATATGTATGCCTACCAGCAGCCCACTCAAACGCCTCCATTGCAAACAGCCCCAGCCTGCATTTACCCTCCTCAGGAACAGGTCTTTGGTGCCTCTCTTCGATTTGAATCTCCAGCCACAAGCCTTCTTTCCCCATATAGTGAAGAGTACTATGGCCAGAGTGTAACCCAACAAACCACTAACCCTCCGCTTCCAGAACCTGGCTACTTTACCAAGCCATCAGTAGTCCCAGTTCAGCCACCAAAGAGCATTGAAGGAAAGCCTATGGACTTTGGTAAGCTCCCCTTTGGCCAACAGGCACCGGCTGAAGTCCCAAAAGTGCCTTGTTTTGGAGGAGTGCCAGTTTCTCAGTCAACACCTTCCACTGCTTTTAAATTCAACTCAAACTTTAAATCAAACGATGGAGATTTCAGTTTCTCAGCTTCCCAGGCCAAGCATAGTGAAAGTCTGCTTGGTCTTCTTACATCAGACATTCTCCCTAAAACTGATACTGCTACTGAGAAGCCTCAAGTCGGAGAGCAGCCCCCCAACCAAACAGGCATCTTCACATTTGGAAATAAAAACATCGGTGGCTTCTCCAGTGTAGACCCTGCTCAGAGCGCAGGCACTGGAAGTCTGTTTGGAAACATGGAGCAGCCATTTACATTTGGCGATGTTAACAAGCCATTGTTTGGGGTTGCCCAGTCTACAGCAGAGGAGGAGAGAGCAGCAGAGAGTGATAATGACAGTACGCATGTGGAGGAGGATGAAGATGGTCCTCACTTTGAACCCATTGTACCTCTTCCTGATAAAGTAGATGTCAAAACGGGTGAGGAGGAGGAGGAGGAAATGTTTTGCAACAGGGCAAAGCTGTTTCGTTTTGACACAGAGACAAAAGAGTGGAAGGAGCGGGGCATTGGCAATGTTAAAATCCTGAAACACAGCATTAAAGGGAAGGTCCGTCTCTTAATGAGAAGGGAGCAGGTCCTTAAGATCTGTGCAAACCACTACATTACTTCTGATATGTTACTAAAACCGAATGCCGGCTCTGACAAATCCTGGGTCTGGAATGCCATTGATTATGCAGATGAAGAGCCTAAGCCTGAACAGCTGGCGATACGCTTCAAAACAGTAGACGAGGCATCACTTTTCAAAGCCAAGTTTGAGGAAGCCCAGACAATTTCGCTTGAATTGCCTGTAAAGCAACATCAACAAGATGAGAAAGAGGAAACCCTTAAAAATCCAGTTTCTTTGGCTGCCCAGTTTGCTCTTAAAGAAGGGGAATGGGAATGCGATGTGTGCTGTGTAAGAAATAATCCAACAGATATGCAGTGTGCTGCTTGTCAAAGTGCAAATCCCAACTCTTCATCAAAGCCAGGCATTCAGGCTGCTGGTGAATCCAAAACCAGTCCTTTTACTTTCAAATTTGGGACTGATGCATCCAAACCAAATAGTTCTAGTTCTACATTTACAGGATTCGGTGGGTTTGGAGCTTCTGTACCCTCCTCATTTACATTTGGCACCACCACCTCAAAACCCACTGACACAGTAAGCAATGCATTTGGCTCTGCCTTTGTGGCTCAGTTTGGCAAGAAACCAGAGCAGTGGCACTGTGACTCATGCTCTACAAGAAACGATGCATCTGCAGATAGTTGTGTGTCTTGTAAAGTTGCTAAAGTTTCACCTAAAACAACTACCGCAACACAAATGGCACCAGCTGCAGTACAGTCCTCTTTATCCACTGCAGTGTCTGGGTTTGGTTCCCAGTTTAGCAAGAAGCTTGGACAATGGGACTGTGATGTATGCGTAGTAAGAAATGAGGCCTCTGCTGACAAATGTGTTGCCTGTCAAAGCCCCAACCCTGCAACTAAATCAATAGAAGGGGCTTCAGTTACATTTAATCCACCAACAATTTCAGGATTCGGAGCTGATTTTGCAAAAAATGATGGCCAATGGGACTGCAACAGCTGTCTGGTCAGAAATGATGCATCAGCTACTGAGTGCATTGCCTGCCATGCTCTTCATGAAGCTCCCTCTTTAGGAGCAATGTTTGGTAAGAAGGATGGAGAATGGGATTGTGACACTTGTTTGGTGAGAAACAAAACCTCTGCCAGTAACTGTGTGTCCTGTCAGACACCAAATCCTAATGCTAAAAGCACAACCAGCATTGCTCCCTCAGCCTCCACTTTCAGCTTTAGCTTTGGAACAAAAAGCTCATCAAACCAGCCTGCTGGAACTGGGTTTACTGTGCCTTTTGAGACTGGCAACACGTTTCAGTTTGGTCAAAATAAAGATAATGGTTCAGCTGCTTCTTTTAAGTTTGAAGCGCCTCAGGCAGGATCTAGTGCTAAAAGTCCATCAGGCTTTTCGTTCTCAATGCCTACTCTAGCTGGTGGCTTTAAGTTCGGTATTCAGGAACCTGAAAAAGAAATTGCCTCCACCGATAATCAAATACCTCCATCAGGATCAGCCTCCAATTTTCTAAAAAGCATAGCTGACGAACACAAGGCGAAAGAAAATTTGTCTTTGATCTCAGTGGGCCAAACAGAGCAAGAGCAAAATCCATTAGTTGCAGGAGGGGCGTTCTCGTCATTAAAAGCAATCCCCGCAAAGACTGATGCCACAAATGAACTGGAGGATGATGACATGTATAAAACAGAAGAAAATGACGATATACAGTTTGAACCAGTGGTCCAGATGCCTGATAAAGTTGACCTGGTGACTGGTGAGGAAGATGAACAGGTTCTTTACTCCCAGCGTGTCAAACTGTTCAGATTTGATGTAGACACCAGTCAGTGGAAAGAGCGTGGTGTAGGAGTCCTTAAATTCCTGAAGAACAGCAGTAATGGCAGGCTAAGAGTGCTAATGAGAAGAGAGCAAGTTCTCAAGGTTTGTGCCAACCACTGGATCACCACCACCATGAATCTTAAGCCCTTAGCAGGCTCGGACAAAGCATGGATGTGGATGGCCAACGACTTCTCTGATGGAGATGCTAAACTTGAACAATTGGCTGCTAAGTTCAAAAGCCCTGAGCTTGCTGAGGAGTTTAAGGAAAAATTTGAAGAATGTCAGAGACTGCTCTTGGACATCCCCTTGCAAACCCCCCATAAGCTCATTGACACAGGCAGAACAGCACATCTCATTCAGAAAGCAGAGGAAATGAAGTCAGGATTGAAAGACCTGAAATTCTTTTTGACAGAGGAGAAAACAAAGATCAAAGATGACGACAACCAGGATGATATTACTACATCCAGCAATGTTTCAAGCCTTGTGATAAAGCCTCACGGTGAAACCACCGGCCCCACCTTGGAATGGGATAACTATGACCTTAGAGAAGAGGCTTTGGATGATACTGCTGACTCATCAGTCTATGCCTCTCCCCTCGCCAGCAGCCCCCTGAGAAAGAACCTTTTCCGCTTTGGTGAGTCCACTAGTGGGTTCAACTTCAGCTTCCAACCTGGCATTAGCCCCTCCAAGTCTCCTGCTAAGCTTAACCAGAGCAGAAACTCAGTGGGCACTGATGACGAGCAGGATTCAATCCAGGATGAGGAAAAGGATGGCCAATACTTTGAACCTGTGGTGCCATTGCCTGATCTGGTGGATATTTCTACAGGAGAAGAAAATGAACAGGTGGTCTTCAGTCACAGGGCCAAACTGTATCGCTATGATAGGACATTGGCTCAATGGAAGGAGAGGGGTATTGGAGACCTCAAGATCTTGCAGAACTATGATACCAAGGGAGTGAGGTTAATAATGAGGAGGGACCAGGTACTTAAGATCTGTGCCAATCACTGGATCACTGCAGCCATGAAACTAGAACCTATGAAAGGTGCAGAGAAGGCCTGGGTCTGGAGTGCGCGGGACTATGCTGAATCAGGAGATGGCAACATTGAGCAGTTGGCTGTGAGATTCAAGCTCCAAGAAACGGCAAACACATTCAAGCAAGTTTTTGACGAGACTAAGGTAGCACAAGAAAAAGGGGAACTAATGACTCCTGTGACATCCAGTGTTGCCTCTCCTCGAGACTGTGGATCCATAGAACCAGCAAAGCCTGCTTCAGCTATTTGTGGGAAAGCAGCTATTGCCGTTCTGGAAGAGACCACCAAGGAACGTACTGAGCTTTCTCCTGAATCTGAGCTGTGTGTAGCTGGGTCGCCAAGTCAAGTAAACCCCTCAAAGACAACAGTGGTATCCCCTCCTAAGTTTGTCTTTGGCAATGATAACCTTCAGAAGATATTTGGATCTCCTAGATTTTGCTCTGAGACTGAGGAATCTGCATCCTGTGTAAAGGCAAAAGAGTCTGAACCGTCTGCCAAGGCTATAGCACCTGCATTCAAAATCCCAGAAAAAGGTAACTATTGTTTAGTTCCATTCAATTATTGTGGTGATTTATATGTTTTAATAAGCTCATGACTGACATCAGATTTTGCCATGATCTTCTTAATTGACCCTGCCCATCATCCTTCTCAAGAGAAATTGAACTAAAGAATTTCCACTCATCCTTCTGCAGCCTCCTTACATGTAGAAACTTAAATCCTAATAATATAACTCAATGTACAAGTTCACAAACGCTATATAATGATATTAGTACCTTTTTAGTTTACCTATTAATAATAAAAAGTAATTTTGCTTATGCATGCTTAATATATGTTGTCAACCCTCTGAGCTTAATCGTAAATAGTTCAGTTACACTCTTTTAATATTCCACATATTACATTTGTATCATGGTTACGATACCAGCCTCACAAGTAGTTTCTCTTCGCCCAACAACCCAATATCCTTTAGGGCTGGATTTTAGGCTTTTCAAAGATAATCCAATGGCTTTTTGGACCAGCTCATCAACCACCCAATTTGAACCCCCAGGTATTCTAATCACTGCAGTGTGTGTTAACACTTGTCAGGTGCCACGTGGCTGACCCTTACTACTAGACAGAAATAACCTGGATGCACGGAGTGTTAAAGCTAATCTTTTGCATGTCCGGTGTACAGATTTGTAGATTTTAGAATAAAAATGATCTGGTAATTACAGTAAATATTTTGTTGCGTCTATATGATGTAAGATTCAGTGTTTCACTCAAATGGTAACGAAAGATAATATCTTCAAAACATATGACCTGTGATCTGTAGTTGATCTGTTTGTTTGTTTTTCTGAGTCAGAGTCCTGGTGAGTCATTATGGGTTATCTAGTTATTAGTGCTGTCAGTCAATTAAAAAATAATCTGATTAATTAAAGGCTTTGAAATTAATGACTATGAAATGAGAAGAATTGCGTTACAGTTAGATTTACTGCATAACTCTGTTTCCACTTGGTTATATCTCACTTCCACATTTAAATTTTACTCTGTTCTTCAGGTTATTAAGAGTGAAATTAACAATTAACTTACATTTTATCCAGTTGCATCCTTCAGTTCTCACCCCTTCCTCTCACACACACACACACACACACACACACACACACACACACACACACACACACACACACACACACACTGTGGGGTAAACCAGAAGCAAAGCACGTCCTCAGAGTTACATCCAGCAACTATTATTTCTCTGCACAGCGCTGCATGCATCGTCCATTGTTCAGTTGGTCTTTCTCCCCCCACCCCCCCCCCCCTCATCAATGTTTTATTAGTGACAAAAGTTTGTTTTTTTCACACGAGTTACGCATGGAGGGCGCTTCTTGTCAAAACAATGGAGAGGAACTCACTCCTGAACAGCATCAGAACTTTTTACAAGATTTTGAAACTGTGGCAGGAGTAGAGTTATATAAACAGGAAAGATTGCAGATGTATTGAAAGGTTGAACATAGCTTACCTCAGCATGTCTCTGTATGTCCGGGTGTGTGTGTGTTTCTCTGTCAAGGCAGACAGAGACGGGAGGAGAGATGGACAGCAGACTGACTTATTAATTGATCCGGGATGGTGTTGATCTATTGGATGTAGGCTATACAATTTGTGTCATACTTTAGTTTAGAGCGCTACTCTGGATGATCAGTGATGAATGAATGATGAATACTTGTTTGTCCCTAAACAAATTCTGACTGTTAATTTAGCTTAAAAGTGTTTCTCCTGTCTACTTAAGAAAAGATTTCCAAGTAAAGTTTAGTTAGCCGTCTCTCATCTCCTGAAGTCTCAGTGTGTATCTGGATTGAAAGACATTTTTTATAGGGGCTTAAGGTTTTTAATGTATTCATGGACATTTGTTGTTTCAGTAGTCAATGTTACCTGTGTCACATGGCTGTCAGATATACACCAGTTACAAAGCTGCCATACTTTCCTCTCGTTTTGCTTCTTTTCTCGCAATTAAAGTGTGTTCGGCACTCTGATTAGTCAAATAAGAAACCTCTTAATTTAATACTCCGCATTTTTTGAATATTTAGCCTGCGACTGTTCACGATGAAGAGCAGAAGCAGATTGGAAGTAGATTTTACTTGTGTCGTGCTCATGCACACATTTTTATGCCTGACAATATTTGCATCTCGTATATTTAAGTTGAAATTCTTTAAAAAAAAAAAGAACGTAACCACTTGGAAGATCCTCTAATCACATAGGCTTATGTCATGCAAGATTGCCAAAAAAGATTGAATGTATGCATGTCAACTTAGCACAGTAGAAACATTGTTGACATGAGCTTGTAAAGAAGCCACAGCTTAACAGTTAAAACAAATAGTACAAGTAAGTTTACTGACTCTTATGAGCCTCATTGACGAAAGTATTTCTTTCATACTGCCTGCTGTGATGGGTAACTACAGCTCGCCATGAATTTTTTAATTGGTGGAAAAAAAAATGTCCTTACTGCAACGTCCCTGTTACGCAGTTGAAGAATGGAATGTGGGTATTTAATAACTGTAGGTAAAATTGGTGCTGCTTAAGGACCAGTCGGTATTTAATTGAATCAAAACCAGAGTTTTGTTTAGCACATGCACGTAGGTCTCCTGAAAGGTGAGCTGAGAAGATTCCACAGACAACATTCCTTCTGAGAAGAATGTGCTGTGCAAAGATGATCCTTGCCATTTTTAGTAGGGGATGAGTAGCAACAACATGAAATGCAATCCACCATCAGTGTGGCCCCTGCAAGGGAAATGCACCTCAGCATGGGGCTTATTTCAGTAACAAACCAGATATTTGTGCTGCTTAATGCAACCATACTAAGTATTCAAGTGGTAAATTCTGTCAAATGAAACAAAAGACAAGACATCCAAAACAGACATATTCTTTTAACACAACTTGTCCCACAAACTTGTAAACCCACGCATGCTTTTCATTTCGCTGTGCATGAGTTTTTGTTTGTGTGTGTGGAACTAACACTTGCTGTAATAGAAGAAATGAAGCAGTTTAATTCCTGCTATTCTTCTGATCCCTACCTTCTTACCCTGACTGTATGTTTTTACTATATCATCTGTCTGTCACAGGAGCACCTCGGGCAGAAGGAGGCAGTGCAGGGTCAGATGAGGACTCAGAGGTGGAGGTTGTGTTTGTCAGGGAACCTACAGCTGAACAGGCTGCTTTAGCAAGAAAGCTCTTGCTGCCTCTTACCTTCTTCTGCTACCAGAATGAACCGGGCTACATAAGTGACGATCAAAGTGATGGTAAGACCAAAGATTAGATGCAAACATTTTTTGTTGCGTAAGAATCAAAAGGTAATTTAAATAAAATATGTTTTTTTTTCTCATTTTTCAGATGAGGACTATGAGTCAGCTGTAAAAGCCTTAAATGGAAAGCTGTACCCTGACCCTCCTGAGAAAAAGGCTGCAGCATGTGGTGACGGTATGTGTCTTGTATTCTGTCACACACAACGTTTTTTTTATCCCATTATAGGCCATGATTTTGTCAGTTGCCATGTTGGCTAATAACTTCTCAGAGAAAAGTAGGCTGTATGGATAGATGTTCTTTTCCATACATACAATATAAGTTCCACTAAATGGTGAAAAGTATGCAGAGAAAAGTCAAATGCTTCAACCTTCATGTTCCATTCAGAGCAAGACTGCCAGGTGGTGTGGGAGAAGAAGCCGACGCCAGAAGAGGAGGAGAAGGCGAAAAGCCTCCAGCTGCCACCCACCTTCTTCTGCGGCCTGAGCACCACTGACAGTGACCCGGACCCCGACAAACCTGAAGACTTTGAGACAGAGGTCCGCAAGGCACAGCAAGACTTGGTAATGGACTCAACATTAACTGAAACCAAATATAATTCAAATCACATAGTGTACAGATAATAATGATTTATAACAGAGTACATATGGACAGCTGCTCCGTGTTTACTGAAACATGCAACTGGCTCCATCAATTTGATTGCCAGTATTTTAGTAATGCAAGCCTTCTTAACTGCACCCATTTTTAGTGATGGACCAGTAAGCTGCATGAATAGTAACATTTCCTAAATGATGAACATTATGAACTTCCTTAAGTGGGATACTTGCATTCTTGTTTGGACAGCGCATTATCATATATCTTACCATGAGTGCTAAATATTTTACTTTGGTCTATATGGCTAAACTGAGTTGGTTGCAGTTTTTAATTTCCTTTTTTAATGTAGCATCAATAGCATTTAAGTTTAACTGCTAAATTGTTTCAGGACGCTCAGTTAAACCAAACTGAAAAGACCCCGATCAGCGCTTCAGTTGCCCAAGAAGAGCCAAGTGCAGGTCCTTCTTCCAGCAGCACAGAAGCTGAAGGCACCACGTCTAGACCAAAAGAACAGACGTCAGACCAGCCAACAGAGACTCAGAATGATGCTCCCAGCAGCAGCTCTCCCATTGACCTGTCGACTAAAAAGAGCCCAGAGCCGGACTCCAACAGTGAGACCGCAGCTGTAGCTTTGACCGCTCCAACAGCTAGTCAAGGTACTGTGCAGTGCAGTGGTGTTAATAACGGAGCCCTTCCCACAGGCTGGGTTTGATGGTGAAACAGATACTTCTTTTATATTTACCTATGTTACCTCTGAGCTTCTCTAAGTTGAAGAAGTTGTGCTGTATCACAGCATTCGTTGTTGAAAATGCTTTTTAAAAGTATGTTTGGTTTAGGTCAAGCTTCTTTTACCTTTAGTTCTATGAACATGTAATGCTGTACTAGTTGTCTTCTTCGGCCTCTTAAATGGTTTTAAATACTGTTTATGGCTCAAAAAGGTAATATAGTACTTATTTATGTATTTTAAGAAAAGCTTAGAGGTAAGTTTAAAAAAAAATGTATGCACACTTCTTGAGCAGAACGTATATATATTGCTACTCTCCCAGCCCATTGATCATCTCACTTTACCCCTTCAGGGGTAAGGCTTCGGGCACCTCTTGACTATTCATCCTAATAGTGTTAATTATATAAAGAAGTTCAAACTAGCACAAACATTACCAGTTAACCCAGCTAAGTATCATCTTCAGCTAAGAGTTTGGATTTAGTGTTAATTATTTTGTCCAACCTCACCTCTGTCTCAAGATTTTAGGCAGGAATCTAGCAAAGTTTATTTCATTCAGTCTTTATTATTTAATGACCGTCTTTCCCTCCACAGATTCCTCAAACTTTGGCTTTAACTCTCTTGGAGGCTTCTCGTTTGCTGAATTGGCTCAAAACACAGATGGATTTGCATTTGGAACAAAAGGTTGGTATTTAATTTAAAGTAAAGATGAAATCAGCTAAATAGATATCCTCCCCCTCATTAATTGTTTTCTTTTAAAAGGAGACACTGACTTCTCATGGGAAAACGCTGGGGCTACAGTATTCCGTTCTGCGGTGCCAAAAGCCCCAAAAAACAATGGAGATGAGGATGGAAGTGATGAGGAGGAGGCTCCAAATGAAGTGGACATTCACTTTGAGCCAATAGTATCACTACCAGAGGTACCTCTAAATTCTGATTTCCAATGCTCTTTGTCTGTCCTGCTGTTTAATAGGCCTGAAGCTTCATGCAACACGTGCATTATTTATTTAATGCACAGCAACTCATCCCTGCCTAACTCCTCTACCTCTCAGGTGGAGACAAAGTCTGGAGAGGAGGACGAGGAAATCCTGTTTAAGGAGCGCACCAAGCTGTACCGGTGGGACCGAGACCTAGGTCAGTGGAAGGAGCGAGGGGTCGGTGACATCAAGATTCTCTTCCATCCTGATAAACGTTTCTACCGTATCCTGATGAGAAGAGAGCAGGTGTTCAGAGTTTGTGCCAACCACACTATTACACAGGTGATGGAACTTAAACCCATGAACGCCTCAGCCAACGCACTGATCTGGATTGCCACCGACTACTCAGGTTCGTTCATAGTGTTTTTATGTCTTTTCATGTCTTTTATGTCTTTTATGACTTGTCTGTTTTTAGCTTTTGCAAATGCATCTTGTGGTAACTGCACTTCCCATCTATAGAGAAAGTTGTTAGAGGTACACTGGCCCACATTTAGCTGTTAGTTTTTAAATCACATCATTTTTTGATTGAGCATTTTGATGATTTTATCTAGAAAACCATCAATTATAATAAAGATATAAAGATCAATTCTTAAATAGATTACTTTGTGTTCGGGCTGCTCGAGAATAAAGCAAAAAATCATACTTATGATATTTTGATTGATATTGAGATCACTGTTATAAAACTGAATGAAAATAAATAAGTGAAAAAAATATAAATATACATGTCATCTTCTTAAGTTCTCCTGCTTTTTCAAACTAACCAGAGTGCATGCCATGGCTCCCCAGCAAGAGCTGTTTTAGTGGGAGGGGCAGAGCACACACTGTGTTGTAGAGGAAGGGAGGGAGAGCTCCATTTACCACACGTGACAAAACCTTAAGACAAAATGAGTGTAACAGTTATTGTTTGATCTCGATTATCTTGTTTTCATGATTGTGGGAAGCCAAAATGGTAATTGGAACTCCATTAATCGCCCAGCACTGCTTTATGCAAATATCAATATGCTTTTCAGCTGTTCTTTTGCTGATGTCTTCTTTTCTTTTGCTTGGATTATCTAGATGGCGATGGAGTTGTGGAGCAGTTGGCAGCCAAGTTCAAAACCCCTGAGATAACCCAATCCTTCAAGAAGACCTTCTGCGAGTGTCAGAGTCGCATAGGCAGTGCTGATGGTGATGCTTCATGTATCTCCTCACCTCAGATGTCCAGAATTCAAGAGCACTCCAGAGACACTAACCCACAGGTTTTCCTCAAAGTGGAAGCTGATGGCCAACCACTTGGCACAATCAACATAGAGCTCTTTTCCCATATTGTCCCCAAGACGGCTGAAAACTTCAGGGCTCTCTGCACTGGCGAGAAAGGGTTTGGCCTTCGGGCTTCCATCTTCCATAGAGTCATACCAGACTTCATGTGTCAGGTAAGTCAGGCATTCAAGTTTTTGAAAGTCATTATTAGTGCCATTTGGTAAACTATTATTGAAATGATTCCCTCAAGCACTCCATACTCGCTGTGTCTCTGACAAGGAAGAATGTTTTATTTTCCGGCGCAAATCTCCATGTTAACATTTCTAACGAGTTACCTATATGTCTCTAAGGGCGGTGACATCACAAACAGTGATGGCACAGGAGGCAAGTCCATCTACGGCAGCAAGTTTGAAGATGAAAACTTTGATGTCCGGCACACAGGCCCAGGCGTTCTGTCAATGGCTAATCGTGGACGCGACACCAACAACTCCCAGTTCTTCATCACACTGAAGAAAGCCGAACACCTGGACTTCAAACATGTGGCTTTCGGTTGGGTTTGTGAAGGAATGGATGTGTTGCAACGGATGGGAGAGCTGGGCACAAAAGGAGGCCCCCCCTCAAAGAAGCTTGTCATCACAGACTGTGGACAGCTGTAGCCTGTCACATGTTTAGCTCAAGATTTACAGTTTTGTTTAGGTGATAAAATTATGTAATGATGTGACTCCTGTGCAGTACTTAACCACCTGCTGCAACTAAACAACTAGTGAATAGACAATTGAGAATAAAACCCAGGACACGGGTCTAGTGATCAAAATGATACATCATAAAAGTGTCGTTCCATTAGCATGGAGTAAGAAACTATTTTTGCTATCCCATAACCTAGTCATAAAAGAGAAACATGGCACAGTATGTGTGAGGAGGTCAATGTACTTTTGCTGTGTTGCACTTGCATCTTTATCATCTGTCAATAAATTGTCATGATATGTTTATTTTGTGTATAGATGTACATTGACTTTTTAAAATGTTGTTCTTTTGTCTTACATGTGTTCAATTTAAATGTGCCGGTTCTCTTTTGTTTTTTTTTCCTAAAAAGTCTTGTCTATAATTTCAAGGTGACACTGTTATTTGAATGCACCTAGATTTGTACCCATGGCCTTGCCTTCTCCCCGAGTACTGCTTCAGTCCTTTTTATTGTTCCCTTGTGATTTTCCTTTGTGTAAGTGGATTTCACGATGGCCCTACTCAGATTGCCGTTTTAAGGCACTTTTGTAGAAACGCAGTATGCAAAGTGCTAATGTGCTTACCTCCCCATATTCTGGAGTTATGTCACTGTGTTGCACGGAGGGAAGGTGGGTGTAAATTATCTATATCTGGTGCTTGTACCAAAATAATTTGACAAAATAAAGTACAAATAAAGTTGCTTTACAGGTAATGAATGGTGATTTAAAAGGTTTTTCTTTAAATCTCTTTAGCTTGTATAAATTTCAATGAACAACCACATATCTTGGATATAAAATGTCATTCTCTTTCTCAAAGGTATAAGAAAATGTAGATATTTTCTAATAATATGGGCAGAAGATGCCATTCTTGCGTTATAAAAGACCACCATCGCAGGTGAAATAAAAACATTGTGAAGTAACACTGGCACATTTTATGAAGTGACCCGGCTTTTAAACGAGTATGTACTGATTCCCCACTCCTCTCATTTCCAAAAGAGCCTACTCACTGAAGGATACACTCCCAATACCCACCGTCTGGCTTCCACAGGTGGGGCCACTGCACTCACTGCTCCAACTCATCTGACACTAAACACTTCTGTCACCCACGCACTAGCAAAATATGTATCATCAACTCTTTCATAAACTGCAGTAGCTACTGTGTTTACCTACTAAAATGCCTGTGTGGGATAGTCTGAGGATCAGACCAAACGCCCCACACATATCATTGAACATAAAGCAGCCATTTGCAACCTCAGCATGGACTATGCAATAACAATACACTACATACAAGCAAACCATTGTTCTGCTGCATCACACTGGGGCATTGAAAAAATCTCTCCCAGAGAGGGAGACATTGTTAATATACTACTGAATCATTTACACACTCAACATGAGCCTCATGTTTTTTTGTTGTGTTGTTCGAGTCAGTTGTTCTCTTTGTCATTTCAACCATACACAACGTACACAGTGAGATGAAATGTTGATTTTCTAGGACCGTGATGCTACGGAAGACAATTGAGGATTAAAAAATTAAGAAATAAGAATTAAGAGGAAGGAATAAGCGATTCAATTCAGTGAAAAGAAGGTGGTTATAGATAGTTAAATTATTAAACAAAGCTAAGTGGATTGAAAAACAAACCGGTAACAACATTTTAAAGTGACTAAAATAGCTTAAGTGGCAACGTTAAAGTGACATTTAAATGGGCAGATGTCATTTTTTTAAACACAGACCATCATCAACTGATGTAGTCTACATATGTACCGGTACTTATGAAGTGCAGCCAGTAAATGTATGTAGTACATGCATTATACATGATGGCTGACGGCTTGGGGGAAGAAGCTATTACTCAATCTAGTAATGGAGGCTTGGATGCTTTGGTAGCTTTTTCCAGAAGGCAAGAGAGTGAAGAGTTTGTGGGTGGGGTCAGCAACAATCCTGTTGGCTCTGCTGAGACAGTGTGATTGGTAAATGTCCTATGATCTTTTTAGCAGTTCTAACTATCCTTTGTAAGGTCTTGCGATCTGAGGTGGTGAAGTTTCCAAACCGGGAAGTGATAAAGCTGCTCAGGATGCTCTCTACATACCCTCTGAAAAATGTGTTGAGGATGTGGGGTGTACCTTCTTTAGCCTACGAAGGAAGCATAGGCGCTGCTGGGCCTTTGTGATGATGGTGCTGGTATTGAGCACAGACTGTAAATATTAAGGTGTTTAGCAACCAGGTGAGGTCGTCTGCAAGGTGGACACCTAGGAATGTGATACTCCTCACAATCTCCACGTAGCACCCATCGATGTTCATTTTGGAGTGGTCTCCTTTGTTTCCTCCTGATGTCAACAAACATCATCATTTTCCCCATTCAGAGATAGTTTGCTGAGTTTGCAGTAGGTTGCACCTACTATTTGACCCCTTTTCTGTATGCTGAATCTTTGTTCTTACTGATGAGACTCACCAGGGTTGTGTCATCAGCGAACTTTATAATGTGGTTTGTGC
Organism: Labrus bergylta; assembly: GCF_963930695.1. Taxonomy (NCBI): domain Eukaryota; kingdom Metazoa; phylum Chordata; class Actinopteri; order Labriformes; family Labridae; genus Labrus; species Labrus bergylta. The sequence continues at coordinate 22,909,819 of NC_089207.1, read as the reverse complement.
TGTGGAGTGCAGCACAGTTGTGAGTCAGCAGGGTGAAGAGTAACGGGCTGAGCACACAGCCCTGAGGGGCACCGGTGTTCAGACTGGTTGTGGTTTATTTTGTCTTCGGTTTTGTTTCTATGTAAGAATAATTGACGTCTTCTAAACAATGTACATATTGCAAATATTATCACACTTGGGCTGTGATGTTATATAAGTGGGTTACACATGAGTCACACTTTCATCAACCAATGAGTGATGACTGTATCTGTACTGTTTGAATTGGAGAAAGATGAAGTGCGTTGAAACGTCAGTTTTTTGCACCAAAATAATTTGCCCTAATCAATCAATCAGTATTTGAATAGGGCCAATTCTTGACAAATGTTATCTCAAATGTAATCAAAGAACCTACTAACTTAAATAATTTGTGTGCCCCAGTAGCCTACATACTTTGGATTCTGCCATTGAATTATAATCCAAGGTCCTTCTCTGAGAGCAGAGACCTCCATTCGCCGAGATTTTTCTTCTACTTTATTGTCTAATATTGACAGAAGTTTGAATAAAGCTATATTCTCACACAGAATAGGACACATTTGACTCATCCTGCTAACTGCAGACGAAAACATTTAAAATTGGCGACTGTACACTGTCAGAGGTTTAGCAATGAAGCTACGTATGATTTTACTGAACATTATCCACTTAGTATAGGTAGGGTTAATACAAATAGCCTATAGATAAACTGATAATATGAGGCATACATCTACTGTGGACGAAAAGAGCTATTCCTTGCCCTGTTTTCATACATGTAAAATGAGACTTGCATGGTTTTCTAATTATGGAAAAAGATTTCTAGAACATCTGGGGAATTTGGTTAGAATACAAAATAACCAGATCACCAAAGTTATTTCTCCTCTGGGACTGTTGTGCCACATTTAAGTCAACTTTCTTTGACAGTATTGAAAACTGGCTTGATAACGTATTATTAATTCCAAGGTGTCGCTAAACCTCGAACCTCTTCACTGAACGTGTGTTAGGAACAAATTATAGCAATAGTTTCTTGTGAAAGATCATCTGAAAAGTGGACTGGAAATGATGTTTCACTGGAATCTGGAGAAAGATTTCAAATTATCTTTGCTCAGTGTAACCAACATACATTTATGTATTGAGTAACATGCTCGTTTTCTTTGGTACTCCAGAGTGAAGTCTGATGCTTCTGCACTCTTCTGTCATTTTCAGTGCAGTGTTAAACTTTGTTTTTCTGTGTTGTTCCTACATTTAGGCTGCTGAAAGAAAAGAGCAGATAGCCTAAGCTTCTTATTCCACTTCCTAATCTCCAAAAGCTCCAAAAAGCTTCATTTGCATGTTAAAATTGATATTTTGTTTGCCTATACTGTTGATATATATGCATGCAATATCTATAAGTCAACTGTAGGTCACCTTTTCAGACATTCACATGTTAAAAGAAGCCACAACGTCCAGGACCTCAAGCTTTCAAAAACATAAACTTGTCGTTTTATTTATTGGATAAAAAACATAATTTACAATTGCAGGGGCCTCTCTGTAACTTGTTTTATAGGCTACATCGAGAATTTAAGGTAAATAACCCTGAAGTTATTTACCTTTCAATTGTTCATGTTTAAAACTAGGCCTACAAATCAGCGTTTCCTCTTAATACATTTAATACAAATGTGTTAGTCCTTTCTTAATCAACAGTAGGCTACTTTGGTGGCAGCTTTGGTTTCCTCGTCAGGAGGTGCTCTGGAGAAAAATTTCCTTTTTGTTGAGTTTTAAGTCTGAGGAAAGGCATGTGCTGAAAAAAATCAATCAATCAATCAATCAATCAATCAATCAATCAATCAATCAATCAATCAATAAATCCTTCAAACGGGAGCTTCTTTGTGTGCAGCTCTTATTTGCTTCTCTTTACCTGTTTTTGGTCGGGGGTTGGGCTGAAACAGAATAGATCCCATGGGGTAAAAAAAACTAGGCATACGTGTTGGTGGAAAATTGCCCGGGATAAATAAAAAGACAACATTTTGAGATTTCCAATGTTTTAGTGCAGGGGTGGGCAACTGGCGGCCCGGGGGCGACATGCGGCCCCCATCATCCCTCAACGTGGCCCTCAAAACTAGCCAATTTTTACACATCAGTTAATTGGAATCATGATGACGAAAACATGACAAAATGTGCCAGGAAATCATGAAAAAAAGAAACATGTCCATTATAATAACTGATCACTGGTATATGTTGACTTAAGTTTGAGACATAATTGATTGGAATCGTTTTTTGTATCCTACTATTTGGCCCCCTGGCAGTGAGAATTAAATTAATGTGGCCCTTGCTGTCACCAAAGTTGCCCATCCCTGTTTTAGTGGATCAAATGGGATAAGAGGGGGCCTCAATTGATGGAAATGGAGACACACACACACACACACACACACACACACACACACACACACACACACACACACACACACACACACACACACACCATGGAGCGCATTTGGTGGTTGGGTGGGTTACAAATGTTGCATTTAGAATCTAAAATACATTGAATACTGCGTTAATACAAATAAGATGCAACACTGGTTTTCGGCCACAGTGTCAGAAAGTGGCAGCAAAGCTAAAAAAAAAAAAAAAAAAAGTTGGCGCGTCATCGAGCCCGCGGTGACGTAAGCAGGATGTAAATACAGTGCCTCGCGGCCTGGCTCGGTCTTTTTCTCCCCTGTGCTGTAAGGGCGGCAAGCACTCCCTCTGTCTCCGTGAGATTTAACACCAAAACGGCAAAATGATCATCTACAAGTGTATCATCTCCGGTAAGTAGACGGTTTTTCCGTGTGAGTAATAATATCTTTACAGTGGCGTTGGTTATTTTGGCTTTGTTAATGATATAAAATAGACTTTGTCCGGCTAGAAAAACTAGCTGACTCGTGTATCCGGCAGTCGGATGCTAACGCTAATCAAATGCTAACCAAAAAGCGAAAATGGTCCCCAGTTTAGTTAAAGCCACCATGTTAGTTAGCCGATGTTGCTAAGGCCGGTAAGCTCAACATTATGACCATCAACTAGCTTTAAGGTTGTTACAAGTGTAACATTAGAGTTGATTATTTAGTAGGGGGAAGTGTTCCGGGACAGTGGCTCAGTGTTTAAATGTTTAAATGTTAGAGATGTGGTACAGACACGGTGTACGTGGCCTCGTTGGATCATGTAGCCTTTAGCTGCAGTCGTATTTATAGGATGGACTTTTCTGGAAACCTCTATGATTCAGGCTGTCTCAACTATTAACACTAGTTCAGCTTGTGATTTACTTTTATGACGCTGTTTCCCTTTTCAGATGATGAGATGTTTTCAGACATCTACAAAATCTCTACGTCTGAACACGGACTCTTCTACGAAGTTGAAGGAAAGGTAAGTCAATATCAGTGCAACACTCAGGATGTTTTTTTTTTTTTTTATCTCAATCATGGTAGAGCCTAGTTAAACCAAAATGAAAAAGATGAAGTTAATTCACCATGTTCCTTTTCATCCTCCCCCTCCCCCCATAGCTGAAGCTTGGGGCTCGGTTGTTCAGCTGCAATATAATCAATATGAACGATTGAGTCTAATAAATAGTTCTGCTACTCAAGTGTCGATCTGAGACAAATGGGGGATCACTGTCTTCATGCACATAGCTCTATGAGATCATCACAGCCACACCTGTGTGAGTTTCCCTGCTTCGTGGGAAGTTAGGAACGCAGCCTCTGATTAGTCACTCAGGCCAGTGCATCATGGGGCGGTGAAGTGAATGGCTTTTGGCCCTTTAAATAACTTTATAGTACGTTTGAGATATGTGTCAGACCCATTTGAAGCTGTCTGTGAACTTTGTGTACTATCATGCTTTGTTTGTTTTATTTTGCCAGTGTTGCCCTAATATTCTTCTTCCTACTTCCAGACCATCACCAGGACGGAACAATTCGATGACGCTTTAATTGGAGCTAACGCCTCTAGTGAGGAGATATGTGAGACAGCTGATGCATCGTCCAACTCTGGCTGTGACATTGTTCTCAACCACAACCTTAAGGAGACTGGCTTTAACAAGAAGTCCTACATGGCTTACCTGAAGGACTACTGCAAGAAGTGAGTATCAGTGCTGCAGGTAACCGAATACATGGCTGGAACGCCACTGTGCTACATGGAACTAACGCGTATCTGTTTGCATGTTCAGTATTAAGAAGAAGCTGGAAGAGACCAACCCTGATAGAGTGGAGGGATTCCAGGAGGCCTGCAAATTAGAAGTGAAAGCTATTATGGAATCCTTGAAAGACTTCCAGGTAGCTATATGGAGCAGAGTCACACACGGACGATAACCTTGTGAGAACTTGTCTTAGTGGAGTTGTTTCTCTAACTCAGCTTCTATTAACCTGTTTCTTGCTTCTAGCTCTTTAGTTCTATAGTGACAACACAAACCTTTTAACATACTTACTCTAACTACAGTCAGTCTTGTGCCCTTTAATAATTACAGGGATTGAAGTTCTCCGTCGCTACGGCGAATTTCTGTCAATTTCACAATTGTAATATAATATTTTTAGTCGGTGTCAATCAGACAAAAAAAAGTGGAGCAGAATGAGTTAGTGACAGACCTTCATGTGCAAACTGCTCTCTTTAATTTCAGGCATTTATCTGAATCCTGAAGCGTAAGTGTAGTTTGCGTTTGTGAGGCATTTCAATGTACAGTCAGAATGTTGATCTGCTACGTGAAGGCCGCTCGGCGTATAGGAGGCTTTTATTGTGGTAGTGAACATCAGCGTGCACTGCCCGTCATGTCCGGACTTGTTTTGCTTCGGTGCACAACTTCATTTACCCGACCAAAGTGAAATACCGGAGACTGACACACACACACGTTAAGACAACAGCTGATACAACCATAATATTTACAGTCTATGGATGAAACATATTACCCACACAGAGCAACGCAACACGACTCACCATTTAAACTGCACCGTTTGACAACACAAGTTATATTGGCTTAAAAAGCTATCACTAGTTTTACGACTTGAGTGGGTTGAAGTTATAAAGTAGGCTACAAGACTTAAGTTCTGTACACGTTTTAAAAAAGCTTCTTAATCCACTGAATTAATAGAACATTTTAAGTTTGTTTGCTAGTTACTTCTCAGATTCTGATTTATAATGCAAAATAGGATGAATACGTCATTGTCAAAATAACTTTATTATATGCCCTGTGAATTCACAAGGTATCCACCTATATATCATATGTAAATAAATGCATAAGAACAATTTATATTACTCAAGTAGGATTAGGTAACACACATTAATGCATCAAGAAATGTATTGCATAATAATCTGTAACAGATGTTTTTCCAAAGTTCAGTTTGATGCTTCTTTACTTTAACTTCTGTGACTTGTTTGAGGTTATTTCTATGTTGTTACTTAAGGCTGCTAAAGTTCAACAGAGTCAGCTGCTTATTCAACCGTCCAGTTTAGTATCAAAACGAGGTCCCCACTTCTCATGATCCAATCTCAAAATGCTCCAAAAAGCTCCATTTGAATGTTAGAAAGGCCAATTTTTTTCTTCTGGTGGGGAATCCCCAATTCATGGTCTGTTGTCTTTTGATCAGAATCCTTGTAAACTTGCCACCCATGACTTAAACCACAGATTTTGATGTTCGGGCTTCCTCTCCCTACAGTTTTTCACAGGAGAGAACATGAACCCAGATGGCATGGTGGGTCTGTTGAACTACCGTGAGGATGGCATCACACCATACATGCTTTTCTTCAAAGATGGCCTGTTGGCAGAGAAATGTGTAAGTACTTCTCTGAAGTCAACTGTCATGAAGCTGAACGACTTCCTTTTTTTTAAAGTCGCTGTTTCACAATATAAAACGATATTAGAATGCTTATATAGTGGGAACACTGGTGTGAATATAAATGATGGCTGATTTGCATTTTGCCACTTGAGTTTCTTTTCACATGCATTCTGGCTAACTCATTGTGAATTGTGATTTCCTGTTACCTGTTTAAAATTGCCATTGTAGATTAAACCAAATAAATGTTTGGTTAAAGACATATTTTGATCACCCTGCACGACGTAGCATCTGACGAGGGTTTTAGTCATCTGTGTAGCTCCCACTTTAGAAATGTATGAAGGATTAAGAAGTTTGAACACAAAACCAATGATACACGTAGCAATATTGCACTTAACATTTAGTACTGTCATAAAATTGTTAAGAGATGGGTAAGACATGTATTACAAGCAGGAAATCTTCTCTACTGTTTTTACATTTGCACATCTTGTATAGTAACATGTATGCCTGTGCCTTCTTTTCTTTTTTTGCAGTAACTACCGGGAACTTGATATGCTTTTAAATCGGCTTCTGCTTTCCAAATGGCCCCAAGAAAAGATTGACGGAGCACTATTTTGCATCATGCCTGAACAGAAACATTCTTGTAAAGTTTCTTTAAGAATTCACATTATGGCCCACAGCACCACTACCAACGTAGGGGAATTCAAACATGATTGGTCACCAATTGCAGTTTTTAACTTTTCCCTCTGTGGCTTCTGCAGTGTTTGATTTTTTGGCAAAATTAGCCAAGTTTTTGAAGGAAAATAAAAAGGACTTAAGCTCTGACATGGTTTTACTTTTTTCTTCTTTCTGCAAACAGCTTGAACAATAAACTCCACAGGTTGACCTCAGACCTCTTGTTGTTGTGATGGTTGCTCTGAAAATGAAACACTGAAATTAAAAAATAAACCTGACACAGCCACTTTGATTTGCTGTGTAAGTGTTGAGCAAGCATTTTTTTGTCATAGGATTGTTTATAGCTACATCAATGAGCTCTTTGAGTTTTAAATTACTTTGGTGTATTACTTGATGGGTCCAGAGTCTTTATACGAATATTTTCTCTATGCTAGTTTGATGAAACATGTAACCATGGTGATGTAGGGCACAATGCTGTCATTGAATACTAATTTGTCCTAACTAGTCAGCCACTTGAATGCATAAATTACACTGACAGCCTTTTTATTTTATTTCATGCAAAGTTTGCTCAAGTTAGTTTAAACTTTTCAGTTTGATAAATCAAATTGATAAATATATGCACAAAGAAATAAACATTCAGTTAAAAATATGAACGCAAATTGCTCCGATAGGAAAACATGAACTCAAGGATACTATAAAGAAAATGGTAAAGTCCTGCAATCCATGTGAAGTTTGAGATGGTGTTACTCAGTGAAGGACAAATATTGATTACCGGTACAATATGTATCTGTGTGTATAGAGCTTTTACACCGTACACCAAACCATTCACACAGTCTGCAGCGGCTGCAGTGGTCATTATTATTAACTAATCACGTCCATACGTCACTGACGAAGCAGCAGGAGCAACTTGGGGTCAAGTGTCTTTCCCATGGACACACTGGACATGTGGCTGCAGGAGCTGGGGATCGTACCACTGACCTCCACCACTGATCCACAGCCGCACAGGAACCTAAACAAATATTTGGTGGAGTACATCCAAGAGCATACAAAGCCATAGAGGGGATTGGTTTTAAATGGATGTGCATTTCAAAATAGCTTTGTGACAAAACAAGATTTCCACAATTAAGTCCTCTGACTTTTAGTGCTTTGAGAATTTTTTTTTTTTAAAGTGACCAAAGAAAAGACCAAAACCCTCAGTAACTTCAACAATCTCTTGATTACTATGAAGGTTTTGTCTTACCACTGTAACTTTAGCTCAATGTTGCTGAAGTGCTACGCTCATGATGCATTAAGATGGATCTTTGTAACACAATGAGTAAGGTCGTTTACCTGCTTTTTGTAAAGTGTCTCGAGATGACACTTTTCTTGTGAGTTGACGCTATACAAATAAAGATTGATTGATTGATTACTAAAATCAGCACATTAACTATAAAAATGGACTTGGACTTACTTAGCAGTGATCTAGTCCTCTGACCACTCAAAGTGCGTTTACACTACATGTCACATTCACACACTGTTGGCAGAGCATGTTAGGTGAAGTGCCCATCAGTGTTAATTTATCACATTTGCATGTTAATCCTACCATGAGAATAATTTAGGGTTCAGTGCCTTGCCCAAGAACACTTCGGCTATGTTCACACTGCAGACAAAAGTGACCTGAATCAGATATTTGTCCTCATGTGTGACTCAGATCTTCTTTTTTTTCTTCAAACAGCACAACTCTCATGGACTCTGATCTTGTGCTTCTTTCATTTGTGGATTATCTGATACAGGCCACACTTAAAAGCATTGTACACAGCCAAATGTGGCTTCTTCAACTATTGTAAACATGGTTCATGATTTCCAAAGTTTCTATATAACACATTTTCTAAATTGTGTTATATTAAGTAATAAGAAGTTGGAAACTTAAATGCTTTAATACAACTTTGACATCCAAATCCAGAAGTCCAAAACTGGGATGTGCAAATAAATAAAGACCGAACATCATAGATTGAACTAAATAATTGAAACATGAGAAGCAGATGCTTTTAAGCGCTTGTTACAGTCCTATTTTCTGTCCAAACTATGCATAACAATTGAGTGTACAGACACACAGCTGCTCTTCAGATGGTTAAGAGAGAGAAACAGAAAACATTTGAACTATTTAGCTTGTAAATCTTTGACTGCCTTTATTTAACCTGGCCATTCACTCAACAACTAACAGTAAACTAATGCAGAGTATTTTATTCCACCTCTTAATGAAAGAAAAAAAATTATGAACCAACAAAATCAAATAATAGCAAGGATTAGTGACAAATAGTTTTCCTTTTTGACATCAACATTTAGGAAGTCACTGAAAAAATAATTACACTTCTACCTAATCTGAACCTGCTGGACGCTCACGTTTCAACATGAAAATCACAGCAAAGAACTCCAGTATGATGAGATGAGACCGGACTTGAAAGGACTTGCAGGAACTTGTTGGAACTAGGCGGTCTGCATCTCCTCCTCTTCCTCCGCAGACTGGTAGTGTCGGTACTCTGCCTTCAGCTCCCAGGTGCTTTTGTGAGTGCCCTTGCTGTTGTAAGTGCCAATTTCCCTCATGATATCTTTCAGGTAGGTCTGCAAAAAAACAGGTTGGGATTAAAAGACTGACGAAACACTTGACCATATTAAGACATCCGTCTCATCACTGTGTTGTATCAGACCGTCAATGGATAGTTACACTTGTTTAGAATTCTTATCGGCTCTTCTGGATGTGTCAAAGAGAAGAGAAGCTTTTTTCACATCTGCCTGTTTGCCTGTCATAGCAGGACTGACCGTTTAACAGGGCCAGGAAAGCTTTTTCCCCATTACCGCCTGTTAACCAGCCTCTCTGCTATGCTAAGTGAACCATCTCCTGGCTTCACCAGTATGCATAAATGCATGACAGAAGAGCACTATGGTGAATGCTTCTTCTCTGTCTAAAGATAAAAAAAAAAGCCAATATATTTAAAAACACTTGCACATATGTTTTTTTTATTTTTTTATTCTCTTGGTTTAAACTGTACATTAAAAAGTCTGAAAACAACAAAGAATGTTATTATGGCGGTGATATGTGAGCTCATTTCATGGCTAACACTTGACCTTAACAGACATGAGTGTCCTATCAGTCTGTGTGCTTGTAAAAATGTGTTTGAGGTACAGACATTGAAAAACAAATTCATTTGTCACAATCAACAGGAGCTGTGGAAGTCCAGTCAGGGACACTTTGTGTGAGGCTATACTGTCCAACCACCACTTGGTGTCTCTGTTGAGCTGCTACAGTCATACACGCTGTGCCGGATGAATAACTGATGTGCTGCTAGACTTTTCATAATGAACATTTCGGTTACTTTAGTTCAGTTGAATTGAGTGTTAGCCAAGTGCTTTAGGAGAGAAATGATGGCGTGGAGTGTATTGCGGCGTTTGACTCCTACTCAGCCAATGGTTATGCAATCAGATGCAATCAGAGGGAGAGGAGGACCTCAAGGTCTAATCAGCACCTACACAATGCTGTTCTCTGCAAACTGGAACGGATCCACTGCACTGTATCGATTTAACCAATGTTTGTGTGTGTGTGTGTGTGTGTGCGCGTGTGTGTTAGCGTGTATGTGTTCATGTGCATGTTGGCCCAAATTTCTGGCACAAAAGATAGTGTGAACAGGCATGAACGTCAGTCTGTGGGCGATCTTTTCAAATTTAACAAAGGAAGGTGGATAGTGGGCAGGTGTATTGTTTTTTGGTCTTCCAGCTATATTGTGTGTGTGTGTGTGTGTGTGTGTGTGTGTGTGTGTGTGTAATGCTCACCACAGGCTGTTTGGTTATGTCCACCAAGTCCTTAATGTTGTAATACTGGTGCTTCTCAAAGGCAGAGAAGAGCATGTCCAACACAACCTGCCGCTCAGCGCGCACCATCTTCCCCTCCGACTTCTTCTTCTTGTCATGCTCCAACTGAGAATTATACAGAATATTATCACTTCCGATAATAACAATAATACTGAAACTTGTAGTATTGATAATCCTCTTATAATCTCACCAATATATATATTTGTTCTTTTTGAAAGCTGCTGGTTGATAAAGTTTCCTATCTTGACAAATTGTACTTCTAGTTAATTGTGTAGAGCATATTTGCATAAGCTGCTACTGCTGCATAGAATAGGACTTTCATTGATTTTGCAATCACATGTAGTCAAATATCCTGAGATATCCTGACTCCTAATCGTAACTAAAGGTTGAATCCTTTAAATCAGTGGAACTGGAACTGAATATCATCTTTTGACCCGACATGCTTTGCAAGTTTTCAACCTCTTCACTTGCACTTTGTGACACAATATTTGAGTTTTAAATGAGTAGACATGAAGCCCTGATCAGAAACGATCCTGATGACATCACTAAAGGGTCACCAGCCTTACAACCAGCTGTTACATTCTTTTCCTTTCAGAAATCCTAAACCTCTGGCCTGTAAAGACAGAGAACAGTGACAAAGTCCTTCACTATTTAGGAACATCATCAAATGTCTGACCAACAGTCTAAACTCCCAAGATATTTAGTTTACCACCACAGATCAGGACAAAAACAGAAAATATTGAAGACATGCACTCACATTGAAATCATGGTTGGCTACGGGCTTAAAGATGGTCGTGACTGCTCTCTCGAGCTGCTGTGATACACGCTGAGGCTTAGTGGACTCTCTAATCTGCAACCTGAAAAACACACATTAGAGAGAGAGAGAACGTTTGTTTGGGGTTTTCTTTGGTCCAAGATATGTGCCCGTTGGGATGGAAGGTAATGGTCAGTGCAAGGAGACTAAACCATCGTAAATAGTAACGGCTCCAGCTCTGTCCAAACATAATCTTTATACTTTTTTTTTCTCATTTTCTCTGAGTCGATCATTAAGAAAACTATTTTAAGAGTGAATACTTTATAGTTTTGCAAAGCGTATGAGATAAAAACAGAGCACGACTTGATGTACCTGCCTGACAGAAAACACATTAATAACCTCAATTAGTCAAGAAACACACACATAACTCTCCCTTTAGACATGAGTAATGGCCAACAGGTGTCTGAATCTTCTTGAACTGAGTCTGTCCACACACACGCACGCACGCACACACGCACGCACGCACGCACTGCCATGACCACATAATGTCCTACATATCCATGATGGAGGGACATTTGTCAGCTGCCATCCAAATAGGAGCCGAGAAAAAACCTGGAATCAAAGTAAAGGATTTCAAGTCAGACATAAAATACAGTCAGATAAATCTTAGTTCAGTATCTAATCTAAAACACATCATTTTACCATCCTGCAAAATCCAAGGACAACTCCTGCCAGACCATCAGCAACATCCTGTAAAAGATGCAATCTCAATGAATCGTGTTTAAGCAGACAAGTTGGAACATTTTTGCAGTTATTTCCCTATCATGTGTTGAATGTCCTGATTTGATAGCTGACAGGCTCGTACACTGAAGCACACTGTGTTGTGCATTTGCCTTGGGTTATATTGTAGCAGTGCGTCTGCCATAGTGATGCTGTTGCTATAGCAATGCCATCCACTAACTAGCTGGACTAACGGATTCCAATAAAAAGGAGACAGAAACCATTGAACAAAGGCAGGGTGGACTCGAGTGGTTTATGTTCACACATTAACAGATGCAGCATTTCCCCCTGTTAACAAACAGGAGACTTCTCTGCTCCTGCTGGACTTCATTCACAAAATGTGAACACATGTGAACACATGTGATCACATTTTGTCATCCAGGGGGCTACTAAGCTAATTTAGTCTAAATTTGTCCAAAACAAATGAAGTCCTGACTGTTATTTACACGACTTCGTACATTTCAGATATTTACTCCATTCATTTAAGGAATAATCTTAGTTATTCTGTTTTTTTTAACACACCATAATCTTTATATTTATATTTTTCCAACTTTTACCAGCAACAGTTGTTGACATTTCACCATTTTCAATTACTCTGTATTTCTGGGGGCGCTGGTGGTGCAGTGGTTGGTGTGAGCGCCCCATGTATGGAGGCTGTCGTATGTCCCTCCCGCATGTCATTCCCCATTCTCTCTCTCCCTGATTTCCGACTCTATCCACTGTCCTGTCTCTCCATTAAAGGCAGAAAAGGCCCAAAAATAAAAATCTTACTCTGTATTTCTGCTGGAAAAGTAGCCTTAGCATTCATTTTGTGTCTATTGTCTACTCTAGAACATCCATTCCCTGTATTTAAATTACAAGTTATCTTCTTTTGCTATATCCCATTGTATTAGCCAATGAGAATTGTATTTGAAGTTACTCAGATTCTTCAAACTGAAGCCTTTTGGAACAGTCAAAGTTGACTCACTTCTTCAGCTTCATATAGTTGTCATTGACGACTGGTCTGCATTCAGCTCTGTGCACCACCATGCCCTCCAGACTGATTCCATCTAGAACAAAGACAGTGACTCAGTTGCTTAGTGATTCAGACGCATGACACATGCATTCAATTTGATCGGGGGGAAATACAATTCAAGTCTTTATTCATTTCAACTCCACATTTTGTTTGAAAAACACTAAACTAAACCAAAGGAATCCAATAGAAACAGTAAACATGATTATTGGCACGCTCATCAGTACGTTAGCCAACTGTTTTTATTTCCAGTGTTCAAGTGATAAACTGAGTTCAAAATCCAAACTGTGATTATGACTACACTAAGATTTTCCACATGTATAAAACTAGCATAACAGACATTAGTACCTGCAAAAGAAAACACAGAAACCTTACATTAAAAAAAAAGTCTGTTGTTTAGGGTGCTCAAACCCCTAGATGTGAACGTTGACAGGTCAGGAATGTGGTCATCCATACGCTGTCTACCATCCAAAATGACACACACAGCATTAGACAAAAGCCCAGAGAAGGATCTACAAAACTGCTGAAGAGTCAAAGTTCAGCATAACTCTTAGCAGTAATGGGTGTTGAGCCAACATTAGTCATGAGAAGCCATCAGCCTCACTCCAGTGAGGATAGCAAGGATTGGACAAAGTGCCAGAATGACAGCCTCTCTGCAGCACTTCATGGCTGTTTCCCAAACTGTCATAGTTAAGTGTCACTCTACGTGAAGTTACACTCACAACACCATGCTCTAAAAAAAAAAGAAAAAGAAGCTGAGCAGTGAGCACAGGCAAAAAAAAAAAGTGGTACATTGCTGTTAAAATTAACATCAATTTGAACTGTTTAGAATCTTTTCCATTGATAAAAAAAAAAGCCCTTTTCCAGCCTTCAAACAAGTAAGCCTTTTTTATGTGACTGTAAAGTAAATATCTTTGGGTTTTAGAAAACATGCTATATGAATTCAAGCTCGTCCAATTTACCCTAACCCAGATAATATCGGCCGATATAACCATTTCACGTGACTACTGGCATCGTCTAGATTTATTCACCAGTCAGATCGTATTTCATTTGAGTTTCATTCTATTATACGAGCAGTTTTCTTACTGGCTGTCACCAGCAGAGTGTGTTATATGGATTACAAAAAGGCATTATCACTCTCCAGAGCGTCAAGATGCACGTAGATGCGCAGTTACTTTCCAGTTGAGGGACCATCCTATCTTTATCATATATCTTTTTCCACAAGTGTTTGATAAATCTGAGGCATCAACACAATAAATGTGTGTGAATACCTATCGATCTTAAGCAATGTGCAAAATGTATAATTAGGGGCAATACAATGATGGTACATATTACATGAGGGTAACTTACTCAAGTCATGTCCTTTATTAGAAATTGATATGTACGTCATGCTTACATGTAGAGTATATTTAAAAATGTGCATTATTTATGTCTACACAACAATTACACTACTTTAATCAACCTTTACTTCTGACCCCACCGTCATATTTTAAATTTCCTTAAGTTGTGATCACTTCTACCATAGACATTTCTACATTGATAGTTAAACGTTTCTAAAAATTATTATGCAAATAATAAGTAGTAATAATTATTTGTTAAGAAGAGATCAGAATCCAACATTTCAGAAGCATGACTAGAGATTGTGAGCGAGTGTGACTATCCTTCACCAAAAATCATGACTATTCATCATTTTGGATCATTTTAGATTTTCTTCTGCAGTTTTTTCTTTGTTCTTTATCTCTCCGAGTTAGGTTCCTGGTTGAGGATCTTTAAAGTACCTTGTCGGATTTTTTACAGCGACAATGCCATGCAGCGTGATGTGGCTAGAAGGAGATACCATTAGGGGCCGGATTACACAGAGGAAAAACTTCTCCAGATGGAGACTCAACAGGTCTGAAAGAAACTTCTGAGGTTACTGGAGGACAGGAGATATCCCAAGTTACCTGGTGGTGCAGGTGTATACTGGGAGCTTCTGTCCAGAAACCTGAAGATCTAAGAGTGGGGCTTGGTAAAAAAAAACAGTACTTCAGAACCTTTCTGGATCAGAGGATACCAGCAGGTGGCGCACACCTGCAGTCTGTTTCAGTCATCAGCTAGAGTTCTCTGCCTCACTGAACTCACAAATTAAATTGCAAACCAGAAAAGCCAAACAGCAATTCATCTTCAAGGTAAGTTTTAATGTTTAGTTCTTTATTGCAGAATGACATGACATACTTTATACAAAAAAATTAAGTGTCAGGTGTTGAAGGAAAAAACCTAGCTAGAATAAGAAAAATCTACCGCCTTTAAACATCTAATGCTTAATATTATCTCAATATGGGATGCAGTAATAGAAAAATTCATAGAAAAACCATGAATCTACTTGGCAAAATCAAGACTCTTGTACACTATAGGCGCAGTGTGCTGCAGGTAGAGGAACATGTATTTGATACTTCACAAAGCAGTGCTTAAAAAAAGTGACTTGCTAATGGCAAAGTAAGACGCTGAAAAAGTTCTAAACATAGCATATATTTCTATCATTTGGAGTGATTTAGTTTTTTCTTAAATTGGCTAAATTACAGGGTAAAACAGGCCCTGTCTGCAGCGATGTCTAGCTTCCGTGCTGGCCCTCTGCCAGTGTCTTAATAAAAGGGCCAAGCTGACAGGCATCACCTGTGAGTAATGCAGTTACTATTTTATACAAGATCACAACTGTCCCTTTGATGTCAGCTAAATGAATATATTGTAGGCTTTCTGAATATTATAAAGACTAATGAAAAGCTTGATGTTGGGAATGTTTAATGGAGTGAATTGTCGATCCTCACTAGTAGTGATGTGGTTTTATTCAGTATTTAAAGCTACTAATTTATCCACACAAGCTCTTGCTTAGTCACCTTTTAAATAAATGTCCTTCATGCTGTAATCCAGCCCTTTGTGCTGAAGCACGGTACGACAACATGTGACCATGTGGCCAGTGTGACCGCGCTCTTAGTTCCTCAAATCTCCCAGAACTGCCCATGACATCCAGATTATCAGGGTTTTAAAATCCAATCTTAACACAATGTCAATGTCCCCCCTATTCTATCCCATTTTTAATCCCACAACCCTTCTTACTTAGTTTGGAGCATTTTAATGGACAGTACCGCTAAGTGGAAAACAACGGAACATCTCAAATGGTAAAAACCAGTTACAACATCACAATGCTGAGTACATACTGTTGTATCAGCATCAACAATTGAAAAGGATCATGTGTAACTAAGTCCTTTATGCTTGTGTACTGCATTTGCTTGATACTGAAAGTACATTTAAAAATACTTCGATTTTGCTAAAGAGAGGTTAAGATACTTCTTCCATCACATCCAGTTAGCCTTCCATACACCTTTCACAGCCCCCCCCCCCCGTCGTTACAACATTTTCAAGTCTTTCTGAAGATTGTTTCAATTATTGCAATGATTTTCCCAACTCTGTTGGACTCTCCAACCCACATCTGTTTTCAGAAACGATTTGATGCCTCTCGTGCTCCTCTTCAATCAGTATTAAGAGCCACTTTCATCATTTCTTCTAAGTCCTGAATCAACTGAGTGAGAAATGGTGCAGTCCAGTTGGTTAGCGTTGGTGTTATATTGGCGACAGCTTGGCCTATTGTGCATTGTTGCATGATTTGGCATCGGTTCTATTTGGACACATGAAAGGTCCAAAAAGGTGATACATTTCACACTCATTAGTGAACAAGAGCAGCAGAAAGAGATACTGAAAGGGCACACAGAGTTAAAAACTACAAGAAGCTGTAGGGGGCCACACAAGGTGCCAAGGCTCTGTGAATCATCAGATTGATAGGACTAGATGACAGGCGGAGGAGGAGGGAGACAGGCTGTTGGATTTATATTAATATTTTTACAATTCTTACCGTCAGTTGAGGAACCTGAGGTGTGAAAATGTGTAAAATTAGTGACTCCTAAAGGGACACTTGCCAGATCCCGCCCACATATTCACACTTCCCTCACTAACGTCTTTCCTTTGTGTCGTAGTCTCTCCCACTCAACAAATGGAGGAGAAACGCAAAGAAAATATACGAGAAGTCATCGCTCCCTTTCAATCGTCATCCAAAGCAACGTCAGTTTCTGATGACGCTGGCACAGCGGGATCTCCTGTTTGGAGCCTTTAACTGCTCAATGGAGTCTTTTTTGTTCCCTTGTCTGTTTCCACAGTCGATGTGTTTGCTGTCCAGACAATAGCAAAGGTGCATGCAACCGCCTCTCCATCAGTTCTTTTGTTATGCCAAGGTCTTCTCAACAAACAATAGAATGCATCTCTGCAGTGTTTGCCCAAGTGGAGCAAACCAAAAAAAAAAGAAAAAGTACTTCACTGCTCAGATACTGCCAATTCTAATGGAAGAAAGCACTTTTTTATTCATTCATTGTATGAGTCTCCATTTATTTAAGTTGTGCCCGTAATGTCACAAATTAGAGGACTATATGTACCGCTACATATTTTCGATGAAATCACAGAAAATAGTCGGTTTTGTTCCTTTTCAGTCGATGCTAGTGTGAAGCTCCAGAATTGAGCTGATGTGATTTCCCAGCAGAAAGTCAACTGCAGCACCCACTCACTTTTAGTCAAATATGTGGTACTGTACGGTCAAGTAAAGATGTTTGTTGATCTCGGGACAGGATGCTGCTGGAATATATCACCCAAGCCTCCCCAAAAAATATTTACAAATAGAAATATGCACCAATTCAAAGAATAAAACTAAAAAGCATGTTTGTCAGAAAAAAGGACTGATCTTGATTATTTAAATTTATTGCTGACAACAAAAAAACATTACACACTGAAACCTTCTCTATGTTGGTACATGACTTAATTGTATTGACATTCTCTCTGGGGCATCTGAAAACCTTCTAATGTTTTTTTTATGAGTTCAATTTAAAAAAAAACATAGACTCAAAGTAATTCAATGAAACTTCTGGACACAGCATTGTTAACTATGCTAGAATGCTAGGGGGCGCTACTGTGCCAGAGCGACAACACACGTGGCTCAGTGCGAGTTAAGAAGTGTGTTTTCTTCTCTTTCTTTCTAAACAAGAGCTAATGGGTCAAATTTGAGTCGTGTTTTTTCAACTACAACTGAACAGATCTAGTTGTTTGAGGGGTAAACACATCAGCAGGGTGGATTTTGACTAAAGGAACTTTCAGTTCTGTGTTGATCTTGGTGCCCACTGTGGGCAAAGCCTTACGGTCTTATCTATCCACTGATCTTGTACTGCATATACATGTACAACAAATCTCATGCTGCTCTCTTTTAACAGTCAAAAGAGTCAGCATGGCAGCAGTTAGTAAGATATTTAAAAAATATAGAAATAATCTATTTTGTCTCAGGTGGTCTCATTGTTTTGTAGATCATAAAGTGCTTTATGTTATTATTTCAGTCTGTTCATAACCCACAAAAAAAATGAATATCAGGATTTGAACTCCAAAAGAAACTTGATCAAAATGAGCTTTCAATGGCAAACACTGACAGGACTAGCATTATTTCTGTCCCTCTACTCTAATTTACTCGAAAAAAAAGGAATGAAAAATAGAATACAGTGAAGCTAACAAGTAGACTACAGCTGCACTTTTGGAGACCTCAGTTCCAGATAAATCTGAGGATGAAGATAAAAAGGTTAACAGAGCTAGAAAATCCTCTTCCTTCACTGAAGTCACAATTATGGCAACATACGTTCTGAGTATTAAAGGTCTGACAGTAATAATGTTCTACCTTATTTATTAAAATATAATGTTCCTACTAAGCTATTTACATGACCAATGAAAAATGAATCATTTGTTCTCATGCATAATCAGATTCACTCAAGCCTTGTAAACTCTGTGGGCTAGCTGGTTTGATACACACAACCCCTCGCCTCTGTCGTCTGGCTCTGTAAAATAAATAAAAAACAGAGACAAATTCACTGTAGCTGAATTATTTAAGCCCATCTCAGAAATCTCAATCTGAAAATTCTACCTTTATGAGGTCTTATTCAGTTATTCAAACCTGGAAGGCCCCTGCTTTATTGCTACCCATGTCAGCTTTGGGCTCTCTGTTCGTAACAGGAAATACATCATGATTACTGATTTAAACTTTGATTTGACATCTTAAAAAAAAACCTTTAAACTAGCTTGCTGGCTTAATTTAGTAAATTAACAGTACTGGTTTTAATTTGTACATTTGGGAATGAAGTGAACAGTTAAGACCTTTATCAAATCCTGCTTTATACCATATTCTGAAGAACAGAGAAAACTGGTTTGCAATTAAATGTATTCACTAGAGTAGCCATCTGTGCTTAAAAATGTACACGTATAATGGTAAAATCTAATTGTGGATTGAGACAATCCAAGTTGGACAACAATGGAGCTTGAACAACAGCATTCGAGAATTCATACTTTGTGCCCATAGGATCTTTTCAGGCTTTGTTCCATTTTTCAACATGACAGGACGGAGACATGGATCTAATACATAATATCACCAGCATTATCTTAAGAAAAAAAAAAAAAAAGCCTTGATGTATTCAGTGTTAATCAAGGCTGAACAAATGCAGGTGCAACTGCCACGGTCACCATAGTAACAATCACATGCCACCTGACATCACGTGTCACACAACATTCCATCAAGAGTCCGTCTATCTTGAGGAAACAAATGCTTTGCAGTACGCGTCACAGATCTCACTAATGTTCATCTTTGCCACAAATGGATGCAATTATGTGCAATTATTGGCTGGAAAGTGCCAGAGCACTTGCCAGCAACATGTCTAAAAACACCCACACACAAGAAACATGTGCACACATGCACTGACTATTGACTATATAACAGCCACATCCAGACTGTGTTGTCACAGTCAAATAAAGTGCCATTAAAATCAGATTTTCCCTCATGCCACACAAGTCTTTATTTTACTCTGGCCAGCGTCCAGAGGGACACTGAACAAAGGAGAGACATTTATTCAGACACACATCCAGTCAATTTGAGAGACAAGACCAGCATGGGATGTGGATTGACCACAGCATGTGTAGCTCAAGGCTTCCATGTGTGGGAGGAACACTTGAGAGAAATAGTAGTCTCCTCCATGTTGGCTTCTCTTTAGGACTCCTAAGCGCGAGATCAATGTTTTGGTCCACACCTTAAGCACAAATTCAGCATCCCAATTCTCCTACGCACCCATTCAGAACTCCACAAGACTCTCCTACTGAATCCCACCTAGTTCAGTGAAGCCACATGTTGCATCTCTGGCAATAAGCTGCTCTTGCTTTCGTTTGGAAATCTCTATGAGGTACCTTGGATAAAATGGGCCTCATGCAAAAAAAACACTTGTTACGAACACATTCTTTCTTGAGCAGCTCATACAGTTGATTTTGGTGAGTTTGTCACATTTACTGTCAGTGGCTAATAATGCACTCATGTTCTTTTCAAAACGGTAGTTTATAGAAATCATCCTGTTGTGCCCTTGATAGATCTGCCAATCTTGTGAACCTTTAAAACAGACTTCTGTCTCCAACAGAAATCCTCAACCTACCTAGCAGAGGCTTACTGATGATCCATGAAAACAACAAATGACTGAACATCAGTAACGAAAGAGATCAAACCAAACCAGCTGTGGAAGTAGAGTTTATAAAGTAACCATATTAACAATGGGAGGTTAGATGACGGAGCAATTTAATTCACTGAATAGTTGTGTTTATGCCTCAGTTTAAAAAAAACAACTATTATTAGAGAGTCTTAAAAGGGGGAAATGGGGAAAGAGATAAGACCTGCTGTACATTGTGTATTTATAACATGGTAATACATTTGAATGTATGTATGTATTCAGCTTATTTCTTTAAGAGTAGAGAAGTGAAATTGGTCGAGTGAAGAAAGGAGAGAAAGCGAGAGACAGATGTGTGGGTGCAGGAGGTAACTCGTCCACCCCCTCACACTCATCTTCTCCGAGGCCCTTTTCCACAAAGCTCTGACCTTCCTAATGTTTAACACAACAAACAGCCCGCCGCCCACCAGGTCTCCATCCACCATCACCGTATCTGGATAAACTCTCCCTCCTCAACTGTGCTTCTCCGTATGTATGCCACAAACACATCTAGCCTTTAGGTACAAGAGTTAGAGCAATAAATAGAAATGTCAAGTCGCCTTCTTCAGCAGGCAACATCGACGCTGCTCTTCAGTACATGTTACAGTACTGCAGCGCCACAGTTCAGAGATTTGCCAACCTAATGCTCCTTTCAGTATCCACAAAATAAAAGATCAAAGAATTCCTTACAAGCACTAGATCTGACAAGAATTCAGAAGCTGCTACGGTTGCTGTGCCTCAGGCCACTAATGTGACCCTGTTTGTTTCAGAGATCCGTCACCAATAACACCTTTTTGGATGATTCACTGCTTCTCTGAAAGAACACTGTCTTTTCTCTTTGATTTTGACTCATATGATAGAAGCAAGTTGACCCTTTTGTTAAAATGCCAATAGTGATTTTGTGGGTTTGTAGCCATTATACATGTTAGGGAATGTTGACAGGTGGCCTTTTTTTTTCTTCCCAAGATAAGAAATATGTGTGGGGATGAGTGAAGACAAACACCATGCTTCTGTCATTTCAAAGGCAAAATGAACGGCTCTTAAAAATACATTATATATTTTTTCCCCACTTCATAAACATCCTGGCTCTGATGATATGATGGAAAATATTTCTTTTATTAGTTGACGTATACAATGCCGATCAAAGATGGTTAACTGAACATTGTTTCCATACGTATTATGTAAAACTATCTTGTAATGTTTTAAGACAGGAGCACTTACATCGGCACTTTGCAGGTTCATCTTAAAGTTGGTTTTATTATTATCTCAACTGTATCAATGTGTTTATTGAGAATGTGATACGTTATTAATATTCATGGAGATCATTTGAATTTAATGGGCAGTTTGTATCATGGCTTGGTGAGGAGGAGAAAAGTGATATTAGAAATATAAAGAAATCAATCTAAAAAATCTATGATCCCAACAGAGATTTGTGATCCATCTCATCAATATGTCTGACTCATAGACACTAGCATAACTTGGTCCTTATATCAGTCCCTCTAGAAAGGTTACATCTGGCATTCATATCTAATGAGATTGGCTGCCTTAAACTATCAGTCAAAAATGCAAAACAACAGGTTAAATAAACAACTCTTTTATTTCCGCACACACTCACATGTTAGATACAGATTGTGTCAGTCTGATGACTGAAAGGAAGCATTAAGAGGGGGTGGGGGGGGGGGAGTCAATGATTAGATCTCAAAATATAATTTTCCATTAGCGTTCATCTCTAGCAGGCCCAGAGGCTGCCTCATTAAGGAAATGTAATGATTCCATTCATTAACTTTGAAGTGATTTGATCTCTGTAACTGCATACAGCCCACTCATTTAGGTTTACCACCATTCATATGCAAGGCAAACACAGAGAGGACTGGTGGATCATTTACAAGTGGACTGGAAGCTGAGGGACAATTTCTCACCCTAAGAATATTTTGAAAATGTTGCATAAAAAGTGAATGTTTTTTTCTTAATATTCATGTTTTAATATGTACGGGATTATTAGCATTTATTTAACGCCTGAAGTGATTGTAGTCATGACCATATATAATTATTGTGTACGTTTTTGGTAATCTCTACATTCAGATTCCAAAACAAATGTAGATATGTGGGCAGAGGTCTGGAGTTTGGTATGGGAAGTCTTCTGGTTTCTATTTGTTTAACATTTGTAGTCAGAGTAGCATTAACAATTACGTGTTAGCAGGCGTCGTTTGTGTCGGAAATAGGGTTGTCACAATATCACAATTTTAAACTTTGATGCAATACAAGTAAAAAAAAAAAAAAAGAAAAAAAAAAAGATTCCCTTTTCGATACCAAGAAACTAAAAATTAACTTCTTGGCACCCAATTTTTTTTTTTTCAAATTCAACCTTTACACAATGCTGTTAGAGAAAAAGTCAATGACCACACACCAATATTTGACATCCTGTAATAGAAATTGAAGACATAATTAAAAGGACTTTCCTGAAAAATCATGTGTGGACCTAAAAATCCCCATGAATTATGGTTCATATTTAACAAGAAGTTTGTGGTGGCATCTCGGCAGAGAAGGTGCTCTCTGTATATTTCCTATTTTTAAACTAGTTTGGACATTTTATGACCCTTATTGTGCTGCAGTGTGAAGCTTCCTGTCAAAGGGACCAGTTGACACCTCTGTCTCTCTCCTCTGCTCTCTGTTTGCAAAAGACACAAACACAATCCGTGCATCCTTATGGAGGTGCTTAAAGGACTTTACAAAATGTCTGTATTTGATGAGAACTAAACATGAATGGTTTGTCTGTTTTGCGGCTGTGCTTCATGAGAGCAGCAGGTGTGATGAAGGGCAGCGCAGAAAGACACCGAGGGCAGGATGCAGCACTGCTTTGGCAGCATTTGAACAGAATCCAGCTTCTGCCTGCATGTTTGTGCAGAGCTGTAGACATGTTTATGTTTTTTTTTAATGTGTAACAGCTGTTCATCTGAAAATAATCGGACTTCTCTGACATGGCAGCTTTGGGTTTAAAACATGTCTGTAGATCTGCTGCTTTTCAAAAGCACAAACATAAAAATAACAGATGTTAATAGATCAGCCAATCAGCTTTTGGTTTTCCTGACTTTTTGGGATGCATCAGAAATGATTCATTGGTCTATTCAACAAACAAGCATTTTAAAAGTTGTTTCCTCCTCCTGAGGATAGACCTGACAGACTAGCTTGATTTTTTACTTAATACAAATCTACATCACGTTATATCAGGACCCTTAAAAGATACGGCAAGAAACTGGGGCTTTTCTGAAGAAAGGACCACACTGTCTGGGAGGAGATTGTCTTTTTTTTTGGCAGAAGAAATGTCTTTGAGGGTTCGCCCCCTTACATAATTTTTGTGCAGGTGGATGGCTGCCTTTCTGATACAACCTTTCAGAATAATAATTTGAACTATACAAATTGAATATCATAAATGTAAGACTTCATCCTGATAAATTTACAACTTTATCCTTGTAAATTAATGACCTTAATCACAACATTTTAGATAATTTTTTCCCTGGTAGTTTTCTTTCTACCTTAAACAAATATTTTACATCAATATCAGATTTGCATTTTTATGAGACGATATTACAGTTGACGATATGAATAAATGAATAAATACTTAACATTCTGAGATCTGATCAGTTTTTCAGATTAACTTGAGCCCTATCACAATCAGACTCTATACAGTAGAAATATCTCCATGATGAATAAAGCAAGAGACTGACAGCTCTGAGCTCATACCATACCCTATTTTAAGTAGTTGCCATGCCAGCTTCACAGCAGTCATTGACTACGTTACACACCAGCTCTTAGAACAGCTCGATGAATAATTCACCTCCTTTAAGGGAGATTGGAGACTCCGTCCTCAAAGCATTTTTTGGGAATTTCATTCAAAAGTCAGTTTGATAAAGAGAGACACAACAGCTGTGACAAACAGATTCTCACTGACTTTGAAGATAATGATTGTCCTCCATGTGCCAGTTTTAATGAAGAAGAGGCAGAAAGCAGGTCAAACCTCCCACCATCCTCTCTGCTGCATCTTGGCCTCGTTTGCAATTCCAATTGAGTGTTGTTGATGATGATATCACTAATCGCTTATGATTAGAAAATTGCCGTGGAGACAGAGAGAGCTGTCACTCCTGGATCTTCTCCCAGATAAACACACGCAGACGCAAAAAGACTTTCAGTATTTCACAGTAATTATTACTGTAGTCCCTGTGTTAAAATTCAGTGTTTTACCCAAAATGAATCTTCAATCTATTCTCAGTGCACCCTTCACTTACAGCTCAAGCTCTGAGCGGCAACTTGTTGCACAAATGTAACAAAGACGTAGTTTTCTACATCGGAGAGCTTTACAAAGGGACGCCACTTAAGTTTTAGTCAGTTTGTTGGGGAAAAGAAGGGGGATGATTTCCACTGTGTCTCTCTCAAATGAAATTCTAAAATGAGGATTTCCATGATCTCAGATACAGACAAGCACACATAAAAACACAAACTTAAGAAAAGAGCTGATCAAGAGTAGCTTGTTGCTGAGCACAAAACATCAGTTCATCTTATTGATCATGAATAAAATGATAGATTGATGAAGCAATTAAAGGGGACATATTATGAAAAGTTAACTTCTACAGTGTTTTTGAACATATATTTGGGTGACCTGAGTGTCTACCAACCCACAAAATGTGAAATAAACCCATCCAGTCCTTTGTTTGTGGTCTGCATAAGTCTGACCACATAAGTCTGTAAGTCATAACTGGGCGAAAAGTTTGGCTGTTTGCGTTCACACATACAGCTCCTCTGCAAAATGTGAAAGCCCTATAATACTGTATGACTTTTCCACTGAAGGACTTGGCAAATAATCAAAGGTACACATGGATTTCATTTCAGCAAACACTGGACAAATCCAAAAATGTTATCATAGCATACTTCATTTTCCCTTCAGCTTTTTAAATTGTTGTACCATGAAAGTAAGTGCCATATGAAATACACTTTGGTCGTATGAATAATCTTTCAAAAATGATGAGTGTAGTTCAGTTCCCCAAAGGAAGGGGTGGAACCTAGAGGCAGACCAGACCACTGTGACTCTAATTGGTCCATTTCCTCCACAGGACTACACTACACAAGCAACATTTACTAAAACTAAGGACTGCTTGTTACCTTGCATAAATGCGTTCCCTGTGGCTTTCATTTACATATGTATGACTAGCTGCCGTCATAAACAGAGATGATACAGAAAAAGCATGACAGTAAACCCCTCAATTAAACCGCACTCCTTTTAGAATAGAGACTGTTCAAATGTAGGTCTGCGTCCTAAACAGATGGATTTGGCTGCAAAAGGAGTTTCATATTCAGACTCACACAAGCTTAGACAGTTTCACACTTCGGCAATTATAAAGCAACCCCCCTTCCATCTGGTGACAGCAGGGTGTGTTTGTGTGTTTGTGTGTGCGGGTGTGTGTGCCTGTGCGTATTGCTGGTTTCAGCTCTGCCTCTTTTTAACAAAGACAATTAAGGAAGAGAGAAAAAAAAAAAAAAGAGCTCGAGTCCAGATTCTTCTGTTGTTTGCTCACATATTCCCTTTCTCTCCCTGCATGTGACGCTGTCTGCCCACCCACTCCAACAGAGGGAGAGAAAGAGAGAGAGAGAGAGAGAGAGAGAGAGAGAGAGTGAGACATAGAGGGAGCTAAAGCGTAAGGGAGGGAGGAGACAGAGCTCGCGGAACAGAGAGCCAGTCTGTTTTCAGCTCCCAGTTCACTGTTGCTGCTCTGCCAGACAGCATTCAGCCATTCACCATCGCACGCTCTCCAACACATTCACTCTCACTTTTGCGACAGCTGACAACACCTTTTTCGTTTTCTCCGCAGCACCACCGACTCCCAAGCCAGATCAACCCCCGAGAAGAGAAAGACGGACTCGAGTTGAACCGTTACCACGCCAGCTCAGAAGAGGCTGGGTCGAGGCTGGAGAGAGTGACTGGAGCATGGAATGGAACCTCAGAAGGATGGAAAGTGAATTGAGGCATATCAACCCTGACCTGCTGCAGCCCAGCAAGAGCTTCAAGAAACCCTCCTCAGGCACCATCACCTTAAACGTTGGGGGGTTCCTGTACACAGCCCACCGGACCACCCTTGCCAAGCACCAAGGTTCTTTTCTAGAAGAACTGGCCAATGGTAAGAAGCCTGTCCAGCACACTGATTCAATGGGAAACCCGTTCATTGACAGAGATGGTCCAGTTTTTCGCCATGTGCTCAACTACCTAAGAACGGGAGAGCTCCAGCTGCCTGATGACTTCCGGGAGGCAGGGCTCCTGCGCCGAGAGGCAGATTTCTACCGCCTGAGTGAACTCGTGGAAGCTGTGGTTGATTGGGAAAGTCAGAGGGCCGCCCAGCGTGAGGCCGCCTTTTTAGAGGTGACGGATAGCCACGAAAGGTCGCAAGGGCTCAAGGTGTACTGCAGTGACGCCGCTTTCCTAGATAAGATCAAAGGGCGGCTTGTGCAAATCTCCAAAAGCCGCTTGGATGGATTTCCAGAAGAATTTGTGGTGTCATCCAATGTGATCCAGTTTCGACACTTCATCAAGTCGGAGCCAGGCTCACGTCTCGTACTGAAGGAGGACAGCACATTCTTGTGCACACTTGACTGTCTTAAACTAGAGACAGTCATGCTAGCACTTAGATCAGGCTTCAAGCTAGTCACCAGCCTTGACAGCAGCAAAGGTTCTGTGGTGGCAGCGGAGGCCCTGCACTTTGTCAAGTAGAATTAAACGAAACCGAGGGGAGGAGAGAAGAGGAGAGAGAAAAAAAGTTTTCCCTGATTCTGTATCCAAGAGTGGTATAGAAGATGTGCTGAGTGTATTGTGTCATTGGGTGAAAGAAGGTAAAACAGGTGGGCTGGACTTTCTTAGAGCATAGTATTTATATCTTTACAGCAAAATGTTGGCTTTCAAACGCAGGACTGGATAAGATTTTGGTAACACAGAGTTTCTATAGACATTTGCAAAATCAGCAGAATGGCATTTTGGCATCACCCTATACTGCTACTGCTTTGTAAGCTGGTATCTATGAAATTAATATTTATGCAGAATAACTATATGAAATATTTGTTGGATCTGATCAGGCATCACACAATCACTCTAATATGGAAGACAAGCCAAGATTGTATCCTTCCATAGAGAAGACAAAAGGGTGAAACTGAGATTCTGAACGTTGAAAGCTTCATTAGTGGATTAGTCTCTGCACAAGATCTGCTTCTGCTGCTTTGTCAACGACTGAAAAAAAAAAAATGAAAAAAAGCCTGCTAAAGCAGCTGTGGTGTGCACTGTTGTGCCATTCAGCTTTTACTACAGTCAGTGCCTGTATGTGTGTGTTTGAGAGTGTGTGTGTGGGTGTGTGTTGCTATATACTTTGTGTGCCGTTATTAGCTGATTTAATTGCTTGTGTAGTTTATAAGCCTCTCTGGAGCCTTAATGGAAACTTGCAGCTCATTAACTTGTTATGAATGATCTAACGCACTGACAGACCGAAGCATCAAAACTGTATCTCTGTTTGTGTCATCAAGTTCAATCTAAGTGCAAAGACTTGTGATTATTGTAAGGGCTTGAATCTAGCATGATGCATGTGCACTTAAAGACCGTGTGTTTGTTAGTGCTGTGAGCCTCTCTGAAGTCAGTGCCACAACAATGCCTATTACTTCACATGTAAATATATTTTACAAATAAAAGTGACACTGATTGTACTGGTTTAAAGTGTGGTGTGTAAATGCAAAGTGTATGTAAGGTTCATGCCAAAGTCATTGCTTTGTTGAAGAAGCTTGTGAAATACTATTTGTTGACATGTTTACTGTTTAGAAGACCATCAGCTAAATTGAGATTATTTAAGTCTGATCCCTATAAACTTACAATTTATACAAAGGTAACTAAAAACTATAAAGTACAGTCTGGATCTGCTCTTAATCCCAACTGTCAGATATATCGTTGTTATTTATGAGAAATAAAATGATCAATTAATGATTGTAATTATTAACACAATCTAGCCTCTTACCGATTACGTCATTATTATGATTACACAATCTTCATATATGGTTTATTTCATCTGTAATTTGTTGGACAGGTACACTGTAATTTGAAAATAGGAGTAACTCTATACTATAATGATTTTATAATTATTCCTCAGAGGCAGTATGCAGAGTGGAGGAAGGGATCTTTCTGGTGGCTTTTATACAATAAATGATTGTAAATTAAATTTCAAAAGAGGATAGAACTTTACAAGATGTATTTATGTATTCATGTTGAGTGCATTATTAAATATTTTGGAAGATGGACACACTTTCTCTGTATATCCGTTTATAAAATTGAAATACGTTTGATTAACTGGATCAACCTTAAACGTTAACAATACATGGCAGTTGTCAAATAAACGGTAATGAACGGTTTGACACTAGAATGACAGGCTTAATTAGTAGAAGTCATTTGAACGAGGATACGGCCATAATTATACACATTCATTCTATCATATCCAGTCACATAACTCTTATTTTCGCTTATCCAGTCTGGAAATGATCATTCCTACTTCTGATCACATTTTGAAGATTAATGAAATGATCTTCAATTTTCTTTCCTGCACCGACATTAAAGACATTTTATGTAACTTTTACTTTAAAAATGTGTTGTATCTTCTGCCTGCATTGTGTTGAAAAGTGTTTCTGCTAGAGCTGCATGTCAGCCCTAAGGCCCCGTTAATCAGCACGAGTGAATTTTAACTTCTTAATAAAAAATGTTTAGAGAGAAAGACAAAAAGAGATACATTAAGGTAAAAATTTACCTTAAAAACTCCTTACAAATATGAGAAGCATCTAACACGATAGCAGCCAGTTGATTCACATAAAAACTAACTATTCATTTAACAGCTACTACACAACCAGCAGTCTTGCATCACTATACCATCAGCCCCACCGTATCAGATGTTTTCTGTCAGTCTGACACCCTGCAGCTCCTTTAACCATGTAATGTGCTTGCCCACCAAACTTCGCTCTGCCCTGAGCCAATGATAACAGAACATGTACAGACATAAGGACTTTCCATAGAGCCGTTGGATGCTGGCATTTCACTTGCATGTCAATGTTGTGACCAGATGACTTTATCAAACTGTAGGAGACTAGAAGAGTTTTGACATGCAGGTTTAAGGTCCATCTTTAGAAGATGTTGTTGTTGCTTTAGCAATGCCATCCTGCTGTCTGGCTTACATTAGAGTTAAAAGGCCTTTTATTTTCTGACAGTCATTTGAACTGGCATACTACAGTAAGCTGACTACTGCAGTAACTCCACCTGCAGAGGCCTCTGGGGAGTCCCTTCAACCCCTCCCAGTTCCAGTAAAGATATTTGGTATTTTAAAAACTGGGCCAGTCTGTGAGATAAATCCTGCCCTTTTCCCTCAAGTGGGATCTCTTTTTAATCTCAATGTATTCCAAACGGATGTGTGTCATCCTCATTGCTTATAATAAATACTATTTCTTCAAGTAATAAGTGGTAAAAAATGACGCTTCATTTCAACTGCAGTTACATCATACTTGTAATTAAAAGTTATAAAACGTAGTCGCTGTTTTATGAGGGGATTTACTGAAACAAAAGGACCACAGTTTTAGTTAGAACCAGTCTCCTAATCTAAAATGATAAAGGAATGCTCTTAGCTCATGTCTCATCTAGAACAATCCAGTTCAGACAATAGAAAAAACTGTGGAGAGCAAAGTTTGCTTTGGGTTGTAATTAGGGATGTTCAAAGAAACTCATTTCCTTATTGATAAAAAGGAAATTTAAATTCAGACTAACCTACTAGTCAAAGGGTAATTGTGAAAAAGGGCCGCCTTAGAGCTTAGCCAACGTATGTATGAGGAGTGTGTGTGAACAGCCAGGTCAGGAGAATATCGGGAGCAAGTCCTCCTCAAATGAGCTAGATATTTTCAGGTGTGCATATGTGAAAACAAAACAGCTTACAACAAGTCTCATGGCGACACCATTTTCACAAAGCATAATCAAGGTCTTAAAGCTTTTCTAAACGTAACACCATATCCAGTTAGAAGCAGTATGTTGAAGTATAAAAACATCATATAGATAGAATTCAAGCACTAGCAGTCCCTCTACTGCAGGACGATTAATCGAGTTTCAATTTCATTTTCTATTGTCTGCCCATATTCATTGAAACAAAATAATAATTGAAGAGATTAAACAAGTACTGTGCCACGTTTTTAGTTTTGTTTTTTGTTTATTCCTTTACAGTACTGGTTCCCAACAAGGGGTCCGGGCCCCTTAGGGGGGGCTCCAAAGAAGTCAGAGGGACGCAAAGCTTTATCGGCCCAGATATAGGCAAAGATGACAGAACTACTCATCATTGATTACATTACTGATGTTTGTTAAATCATTTTGTGTGCATTATTTGTGTTTTAGGACAAAATTAAATGCATTTTATCGTTACATAATTCTTTAATAAACAAAGAATAAAACATGAAAGTACAGGATGCTCTAATGTGTACATCTGGGCCTGAGCTGAATTTACAGCACACAAATAATAAACATCACTGAGCTGTAATTAAATGTAAAAAAAAAATAAAGTGCAAGTGTTCCTCTTCGTTTGACTGTGCTTTTTTTAAAACCCTCTGAGATCTAAGGTATTTTTCGCCAAGGATGTCGGATGAAGTGCTAAACAATTGTTACACCGTAACTACAAAATAAAAAGCACCAGTGCTTTAGAATTGTGTTTTTCTAGCTCTTTCTTCTTTTTCTAGCGAACTCAAATAAAATGTGTAAAACATGACTAACTTCATATCCATGATTTGCTCGGTGCATACTGAGTGCACCAAACTAACCAAGTGCTCGAAGGACAATGTTCAATAAGTTGAATAGGTCAAATCTATTCAATCTTTTGTATACCGGTATCTGTGCTGTGACGTCTGTTTCAGGCTACACTGGCTTCTCATTGGCCCTAACATGTGCAGCTGTGGCTTTGGTTACTTCTGATGGTCTCACTACATAGCAACCACTACCATCAGTGTGTGAATGTGTAGGTGTGACCTGCGGTGTAAAAGCACTTTGAGTAGTCAGAACAGAAGACTAGAAAAGAACTAAACCTGCTCAAGTCTATTTACCATTTACATATCAGTTTATCAAAGATACAGCCTCTGAATGGCGGTGAGTAGACGATGTTATTCTTCTTTTCTCTAGTCATTGACTCAAACAGCTTAATATGTGAGGCCGTCCAGTCCATGTAAACATGATATACACATGGCTCGTGCTTCTCACTCAGTGTAGACAGTCATGACTCAGAGAGACATGTGTGAGGATAAACTTGATTTCTGCTATTATTATGTGTAAAATGTTGCACATTCTGCCTTTAAAACGTGCCTTAGTTTATGTCTATAAAATAATTAATATCAGGATTTCCTGAATCATTACTGCTTTTTGGAACAAATATATTGAAGTGCATTGATGAATAAATATTTCTACTCAGTCTTATAGGGTTAGGAGGTGTTTGTCGAATTTTTTAAGCCCATTGGATGTCTCGTCGTGACTTAATCACCCACAACAACCTATGATCTTCAGATCCTCACTAAGACCCCCAAAAAATGATACACGACTACACCTGTGTTTGTAAACCCCATCAAGACAAGATACACTGAGCACATTCTTACTTTGTACTATGCGCTGATATTTCAATGACAACATCAAACCTGAGGCCTTTTTTAAATTACTGATAAGCTCCATGCATTTTTTATGACTTTGACTACTGATTTGTTGCAGGGTCAAAGTGGTCCCTGCCTCATCAAAAGGCAGCTCGGGAGGATGAGCGATGCAAACGGGGAAAGCCGTGAAAGAAGGTTTTGATTTCAGCAGAAAAAAAAAAAGCTCAAAACCATCTTCAACTGTCTCCATGCCACTCTTTTTCACCTGTTGCCAGGCAAACGCAACTCCTACATCATAGGCTCACAAGCTGCTCTCTGTCTCTCCAGCCAACACACACATACACACACACACACACACACACACCTTGTGCTGCGAGGTTGCTCAGCCAGAAAATGACTAACATGTCACAGATTTTTATCTTTCAGCAGCAGAATAGGAGGTGAAGCAGGGGAGGGGGGAGGAGCGCAAGAGGATGGGTGATGAAGAGAAGGAGGTGCGAAGGTCAGACTCTTTCCACCTCCCCTCTCAGTTCAGACAAAAGAGGCAGACGCAACCATCATTCAGTGACAAAAAAAACATGAGCAACAGATGAAGAGGGGCAGGAGGCTCAATGACTGGATACCGTGAAATCCTGAATAAAAGGCGCACAGGTATACACTAAGAGTCTCAAAGAAAGTGAAATCTTAAAAGTCTGCATGACGATCTCCATTGTGTTCAGATAAGTCCACAATGTTGTCTTTGAATGCTTGATAATGATCTAACCAAACACTTGATTAGGCTTTGATTGAGGCTGCCTGTAGCTGAAGGATTGAGGGTGTTTTCACATCTAGAGCTCGTTTGCTTTGTTTCGATTCAGATTTTTTTTTTTAAGATACATTGTTGCCCTCCTGAAATTATTTTCAAGAGGACTGCTCCTGAGGAAAGAAAAAAAAAACAGAAGTTGCCGACAAAGCAACAGAGTTCACCATACAATGCTATTATGAGAATATTGGCTATTAAATCAATGCTATGCATAGTTCAACGACATCAACCAAAGACCGGAGAAAACCATACTAGCGAATATAAAACATAATGCAGCATTTTTAACTGCGTGCACAAAGATCGTAGTGGTCTCGTGCGTTCAATCTATGCATAGTGCAGCAGTCACAGGATATAAATGTCACCAACCCCTCCCACTGGCTCGAGGTGAATTCTCCAGATAATATCCTGCTGTGTTCTCACATCAGCCCACTCAGACCTGCTGCGGGAAAAATACTAGGGGGCTGGCAGGAGAAACTCTGTGTAAAATCAGAGAGGTAAATTTGTCTGTTTACATTTACGCATACAATCACACATCACACTCTGAAGTAAAAAAAAGTTCTGGAACCTGACAACTGGTAATCAGCACAACTGAATCTGTAATCAAAAGTTCCTATAACTGCATTATTCCCATTACTACTACTACTACTACTACTGCTGCTGCTGCTTATAATGCTACTGGAGTGTGATGAGTCAGACAACCTGTTTCTGGTGATTGCGTTCTAATTGCAAACTAACTGCTCCAGGGTTCTACTGGAAGTATGCCGAGACCACCTCTTCAAAGCAATCTCAACGCGCTTGTTTTGCTCTGCGGAGTGTGCTTGCTGTGTTCACAGATGTCTAAACGAACCAGGCTAAGGAGGAAGTGCTCCCTTGTTTTTGAAGACTTTAATCTGAGATTCTTCACCCCTTGTGTTCAAAATGTGTTTTCTCTACAACTTCAACAATAAAAATGACTATCATATTTTCTCAAAGACAAAGGTATAATATAAGGTATTGATATAAAACATTAATTTTTCAAGTTATGCAGGAAATCCTCATCACTAAGAAGATTAAACTCGTTAAACTGAAGCATTTATGCTTAAAAATTCGACTTAAGCAATCAACTCTAGGTGCTTAAAATGTCAACTTAACAAATTCAATAATGAAAGGATACATTTCCAGAGTAGAATTATGAAAAAGAGAAAGACAATAAGATGATCTCCTGCCCAGTTGTTCAATAGGTTTAATCTGAATGAAAATGATCACTATTTTGTAATCCACTTTTTCTACCAAGGATCAGGTAATCAATCACACTTTTCTGACTGTTGTTCAAAGAAAAACTAGATAGGAACACCCTCATTCAGGAAAATACTTTTATGGATTACCAGTGATCTAAATGGGAATACATACAATAAATTACTGTGTCCACATGGGTGTGCCAAAATCTACACAGACATCTTACCAGTCACTTTAAAAGGTAATTAGTACTGTAAGACTTTCTGTTGCTTGTAAAACACACATTTCAAATTGGGGCCTCTTCCAGGGCTCATTGCCACCAGAGGCACATGCCCCCTGCAGGACTTAGCATGTATGTAAGTGCTTGTACATTTACTGCAAGCTACCTCAGCATATTGCGTTTGTTATAATGGAAAAGCAGATAATTTAGCATGTTAGCACAAGTTAACACTCAATTTTGCACCGGAACAGAAAGCTAGCCAAATTTGTGTTCGCAGGTGAAAGCTTACCTAAGACAATTTAACACATCATTTTCACTTTAGAAATACTGTAAAAAAAAAAAATCATTGTTAAGAGTAATTGGTTTTCTTGCATTTTTCCCTGGAATCCAGTCCCCTCAGGATAATCCAGATTTCTTTTGGATCAATGTAATCATAATCCTACTCAAAAAGTTTTGAACAACACAAACTGGAGGTTTTATCCAGATTAAATCCTGGAGTAGATGATCTAATCCTATCCAATTACATAATCCCCATTCCCTTTTAAAAAAATAAAAAAAAATAATCCAATTTCAAGAGATAAAAATCGTATCTGATACTGATAGCTTTTATCATGTTGGATTACTTTTGAACAACCGGGCCCTGCAGAGAAGAGAAAGAGATGGTAGGAGGTGGAAGAGGATATCAGAATCATTCTGCCTCTCACCTTCCTACCGTCTGTGTGAGACTGCAACAATCATGTGTTGTACAAGTTGTGCACAAGTGTTTCTGTTCATGAAGTTGTATATCCATTCTATAATTTCTGTGTTTTTCAGTTGCTACAAATTAATTCAATGTTTAACTTTAGAATGGATACGACACACGTTTTAAAGCTCCAACAACAGTAGTAGAAATATGGATAAATTATTATTCCTGATATTTGGTTAAATATACACACATACCTCAAAATGATGTACTTTAGAACGTTTTATAAGAATCATATTATCACAATGCTGATTTTTTTTTAGGTAACTGTAGTAGTGAGGTAAAATATATCTGTGTAATATTTTGAATAAGATGATTTCACTTGGAGGCTGTTTCTGCTGTTAATTCCTCTTTTTTTTTTTTCAATTTCAAAAATACGAAAAATGTGTACAAAACAATTAAGAGCTTTCTTTCAATAGATTTCATCCTTACATTTCAATGAACCAGACTACCCCGGTACTCACTGCATACATACACTGTAGTCTCAACCACTTTGAACAAGACCTCAACGGGGGATAATGGAACAAAGAAGTAAACATACAAGTGTTAGTACAGTTAGGGAAAGAAAAAACTCAAATGTTTTGTGCAAAAAAAACACATAATATATTACTTGTTATTTAATCATTTAAAAAGCATCTCATTGAGAGTGCTTTTACATCTGAATGCAGCTTTAACTGCTTTTGGCCGTCTGATTGGCCGGGGAAAAGGCCCACGCTCAAATGGTACGGCAAAGCTATGTTACCATGGTTACTAAATGATTTACATTAATGTATACGTTGCCTTTATAGATTGGTTAGAAGATGTCTTTCTTGAACAGTTCAAGAAAATGTTTATATATTTCTCTTACACCATAAACGGACCACACCAGATACTAGGGGGTGCAACAGATCGCCCATTTTTCAGAGTGTCAAAAGAACGGTTTTAAAGCTTTGCGGATCACAGTTCGACAGTGATCTGTAGCACCATTATTGGATAACATCTGGAAGTTGAGCCTTTTCCCTCCTTCATAAAGGAACCTCTTTTCCCCAATCATAGTAACACAAATATGGCTGTCACACAGAAAACCTGGGGCAATGACATATTTTCTGAAACACACGTATGAGTACTGGTTAATATAGCCGTGCCTCTGGGCAAACAATAAAGCTCCAATCCGTTAAGCCTGCCTTCTAGGCTGCCGTGAAGTCTGCTGTGTGCACTGTCCACAGTGTACATACATACACACTGAGATGTAAGATGGAGTGGGAGGTCAATATATACAGCAAAGACTTACTTTAAAGAACCGTAAAGATGGATTTTGCAATATACATGCTAAGTAATAAGTGGATGATTAATGTGTGGCTGCATTTGGAATATTTTATAAGACACAATTTATTACGAACCAGGATTTTTCATGACACTCTAACAACAAAATTGTTTAATGAGATAAAAGAGTTGCTCTTAAGACAAAAATACATTTATGAAAAAACGCTGCACTTTTTCCCTCTTAAACCATGTTTCCATCTGTCAGTCAAACCTGAGTTATGACTTATTGGAATCTGCAGCTAGTCTCACACTTAAGCCCTGCACAGAGGCCAACATACAGTATGCAGCATTAAGGATACAATCTCTACGCTTTGCTTCCAGACTTTCCTTCCCTATCCGGGAGTGCTGAGGCTTTTCATCAAGATCCAAAACTGAATCTTAAAACAAAATAGTCGGACTGCCCAGAATTGAACAATGCAAAGAAGCAACTCTCTACTGAAGGCCAGACTGATGGTGGGTGAGCACTGAGCAGCTTTTTTTTAAGGCTGAGAGAGACAAGTTTTGTAACTGTCGAGTAAAATACTCCCACACAACACAAAAAGATTTTTTCTTTTTTTTGCTCAGAAATCTCACACAAAAGTAATACAAACATATGGATTGTGTGACCTATGTGTGGAGAAACAGCCATCATATCACAACACTGATGGACAACACTGACTAGCTATTATTACAGTTTTAATAAAAGAGCCAACATCCAGCTGGCTATGGACTTACAATAATGTGAAACTTTTTATTCATGTGTCAGTGAGCATGACTCCCTGCAAAGATGAAAGCAGAGAGTAGTCTACCCACTGGTGCAGGTCAGCTGAGCTTCTGGATGTTTAGTACAGAAATAGGCTGCTCGACTCAATTTCCTCATTTGGAACAGAGCCTAATGGGAGGAAAATAAAATACAGAACAAGCTTTTAAACTCTCTGATACATAATGATGGATTGCTGAAATGTGAGCTGTAATGCCACGGTCGCTTTATGAAATTACAACGAAAGATAGCAAAGTGTATAATTACATTTACTTTAAGCCTCATAGTCTAAAGAATGTTTACCATCTAATATATGTGCAGTTAGGAGACACGGCATTGCCATAAACTTAATGGGCTTAATGGGACACAGTGGCAAGGGTCATGGCAGAGGTGAATACCTCTTCACTTCTGAGCTTCAAGTATAAAGAAAACTTCATTTAAAGAGGTTCCTTCCCTCACATTTTCCCACAATGTGCTTCACTGTAACCCTTTCTGTCTTTCAACCTACTGACAGAGAATACCATTTGCTCTTCTGGTGACAGAGCATCACGTTTAAGCCCTTCACCATTATTCTGGTGTCACATGTTTTTGCCGGGGTAAACAGCAGGGGTTGGACAATCCTTCTTTTCAACAAGCAAAACAGAAATGAGAATGCAGGTAATGTTTCTCTAGCCAAACAACTCCTGGCTGCCTCCACCGTTTTCACCTTGGGCAATAAAAAACATGCATGTCTGAGAGGAATAGCAGGCCTTGAGTTACACTGATTCAGACCCCTGCAACACTGTGACTACTGGGTGTAACAAATGTGAGATTTGTATTTCAGAGGAACATGTGAGGTGCAAACATTATTTCTTTATCCACAAATTTAGATTCCTGTTATTTGTAAAAATGGATAAGGTTTAAGGTATTGTTGCTGTTGTATTTCTAAATACCGTTGCAGCTCTCTGGGCTTGTGTCCTTGAGCAACAGATTAGGTGTGATATCTTTAAGAGTTTTATTTTTTAACAGTAAATTTGTGCTGGACCACACAGACAATGTTTTGCACAATAGATAACAGAGCCGTTAAAATGGAGAAAAACAGTATATTCTTACACCCTAAACGTGTTGTTGCCAGTGTGAATGTGTGGAGCAGTGCAAAGATGAGAAAAAGATTTGTTGAAAAGAGCAGAGAGCTCAAGTGAATTTCCAAGGATAAAGAAACACTACATATTAAATCACCCTGTGGCAAAAAATTCAATCAAAAAGTACCTTTTTCTTTTTTTTTTTTTGAAATTTCCACTACATTATTTTTTTTCCTGATCGTGCAGAGAACAGTGCAACAGGAGGGAGCTGCCAGCTTCAACCTGCTCTGACAGTGAGTTTGCCCAAGAGGGTTACGTTTTCAAACAGAAGGAACTTTAAAGCAGGAGGGGTGAGAAACTTCTTCAACTCTCCTGTCAAAACACGATCACTGCACGTCAGAACACCAGATGACTTCAGGTAAACAGCCCAACCACACACATAGTACTGCACAACTACATGAAGTTAGAAAAAATACTGAAAGCTGGAGATGAACGTCCTTGTGGATGAAGTCAGATAAATTCCTGAAAATGTGTTGAACATGTCATCTGACATAAAGCTTTACAGGAGGTACTCAGAGAAGAGAAATTCCTCTTTTAATCCTCAGTGATTCATGAGCTGAACTTTTGGAATGAGCGTACAAAGCCAAGCAAGCCGCACTTCTTCAATACAACACCTGGAGCATTCTGCCCGGGACCCAACACAGCACAGTTCCAATGATTTTTGCATGATGCCACTTCACAAAAGGTATTTCAAATAATAACAATGTAAAACAACGGCAGCATATCCCATTTCAAAGAAACCAGACAAATATTACTAAATTTCCAACATTTGAATGATTCCAGGCCTTTAAATCAAAGCCACCACCTCTGATTTCATCCAATGAAACAAACATTTGACGACAGGAAATGCAAAAGCAAAGTGAAAACAAAAACTAGACCAGGCTTCTGTCCACAGTGAACACACACAACAGGTTAAACATTCAATTTAATCTTATATGGCCCTTGGAACTTTCTTCACTATAA
Source organism: Labrus bergylta (assembly GCF_963930695.1). Lineage (NCBI taxonomy): Eukaryota > Metazoa > Chordata > Actinopteri > Labriformes > Labridae > Labrus > Labrus bergylta. The sequence goes on along the minus strand of NC_089207.1, from coordinate 22,870,627 downwards.
GTCTCCTTCTACCAGCATATAAATGTAGCCAATATTGGAACACTTAAGTATTCATATGAGATTCATATAGATATTAATTTTATTTATTTATTTTATTCATTCATGTTGGTTTTTTTTGTTTCGGTTTTTTTTTTTTGGGGGGGGGGGGGCTTTATTAGCAAAAGGTGAAAATTCTTGTCTAATCAAAGGTTACCAATATTTTTTAATTCCATCTAATACAGAAGCTGAAGTCATTTGAAGGTTGGCTGTCTACTATGTGAGTCAATAAAATCAAATTACACACAGACCGTATTAAAATAATAACATAATCTGAAGTATTGTGTTTTAATGGTGCGTTCAATTTGAAGTTGGAAATTCAGAGTTACCGGTCTTCATGACTTTATGACTAAAGACAGACGAGGCTGTCTATAGTTTGCTTGGCAGAGCAGACTGAAACAAATGTGTTGCACATACTCTCTGATGTATGTCACTTTGGATAAAAGCGTCTGCTACGTGAATTATAGAATTGTGTTGAAACAAAAGCATCGAAGAAGGAATTCAAAAGTAATTCAAGCACTCAAGGTTTAAAAAGTTATTTTGTGAAAAAGCTTGGCAGACGCAGCTGAAGGAGAGTCTTACTGTAACAGAGCAGAACATTGCATCTGGCTTTCTGTTCTCCCCTGCAAGCTTCTGTGGCAACTAGGCCTGTTGCTTAGCAACCTCTTAATCAATACCTGGTCCTCGTCGGAACAAAGCAGAACAACGAGGGGGAAATAATGGAGGAACATTTAGCTAGCAGCTTTACTATACAAAAGCCATGTCAGATACCATTGATGTAGGTCTCAATCATTGACGGTCACCATTAGCAACCTCTTGCTATTGTTGCCATAATGAGCATTGAAAGAGGTAGAAGAATGTATTATACAGACATTGAAATGTCTGGAGCATAAAGATAGACACTGCTTGGCTGCCTGAATTACATATCCTTAGGAAAAAGAACATATCAGAAGACCTAGTATAAATGTAGTGTTCTGTAGAAAAAAATAATTGTACCAGGTTTGGCCAAAAAAAAAAAAAAACTTAATGTAAACGCAGCACTTTAGTTCGTGCTACTGCAGCCACTTAACAGTCTAGCCAATGTTAACTGTAAGGTGTAACCGTAGAGTTTTTATTTATGTAATGTTTTTTCTTCAAACTGAAGTGTGAATATTTAGACCAATAAAGAGCTCATTATGAAATGTTGAATTGTATCTGATAGAAGAAAACTCTACCAACAAGCCAACACTGCCACTCCTTGAGCCAAGCTGGCGATACTGAAACCCAAACATCACTGATTTAACTTGCTAAAACATGGTTTAAAAAAAGTGTAATTTAAATAATTCTGACTTTAAGCTTGTTCTTTCAAGCAATTTTCTGATTTCAATGACCTCTACCTGAGATTTACAAAACCACACATTTTTAACAACAATGCACTGACTTTAAGTTGTTCCCTATATTGACTTAAAATGAAAAACTTTGTCCACTCAACTCTAACTCAACTAAGTTTGCCAGTTTAAGAGTTAAAAAAAATGCTTCATCCAGATTATATTTCATCAGTTTGAACATGCAATGGTGTAATGGTATTGAGTTAATCCTGATTTCACTGCCTGGGATGTGTTCAGAAAATCTTCAGAAAACATTTGCAAGTTATTCATTGGTTTGTAGAAGTGATTAACATAGATAGGGGCAAAGAGCTAATTTTGAGATGTATAATATTTGCTTATTTTGACACAAGGTGGTATATAAAATGTATTTAAAATTATAATTCTATTTTTCAAGATGTCTCGAATTCAGATCAAACATTCTTTAGAAGACCTGCTGTGTCTAAAGTCTTAAGTATCATTTGAATCGTTGTGAGGCAGAAATGTGCTGATTATAGCACTGCGAGGTTAAAAAGCTGCTGTGTGTGTGTGTGTGTGTGTGTGTGTGTGTGTGTGTGTGTGTGTGTGTGTGTGTGTGTGTGTGTGTGTGTGTGTGTGTGTGTGTGTGTGTGTGTGTGTGTGCATCTAAGAGAGCAAGACTGTTGGAAAGTGAGTGGGAAACGGATGACATACAATACACCTTCCTGTAGGCGAATGGGGGCGCAGCTGAGCATTGGTCAGGTAAATAGACTGCACACCACCACATCCCCAAGGACGTTATCCTCCTTTTTGTTTCCAGTGCACTTTCACACTCAAGCAAGCCATCTGAAGGTTATCTTATGCCTCCTAAATGTCATTTTATCACAGTTTCATAAAGATTATGTTCTCAGAAACAGTACTTGGTTTATATACATCCTTTCAGTGGGGAATTTCAGTACAGAGAAGTTAAAGTGTTGCTATTTTTGATGGTGATAAAAGACTGAGAGCAATGAATAAAATGAAATATAAAAAAGAGAAAGAGGAAAAAAATCCATTATCATATGTGGGAGGTATTAATGCACATGCAAGTGTGGGTGAATGTAAGTGCACAAGGGTGGTGATAAAATAAACCTTGTGGCTGTGGGATATAACCTGATGACAAGAAAGCTTTATTTCAATTTACATTACATTTTTGAGGCCAGGTTAACAGGATGCAGCTATACTTTTCAGTTTATTAGGTACACCAAGCTAAAACTAAAGCTCTTTTAACACAGCAGTCCTGCAAAGAAAATCATTCCCTGATTAAAGTAACAGTGTTCCTTTTTTTGCTTTTTCTTGGATGGATTAAGATGTAGAATCTTTTGTGAGGCTGAAGATTGAGTTGAACAGCTTCATACCGAATGTGAAGCTGTGTATCGCTTGTTGATCCATTTTACATATACCGTTTGTTTGAGGCAACACTTTATATTGGCTCTCAGTGACATTATCAGCGTATCACAAGGGTTATTAAAGGTTTATATAATTTTTACAAAAAAGCCAACTTCATGACTATACTAGTAAAGGTATGCAGGCTTTGCTAGTCTGTTGGCACAGCTATGTTAAACCAGCAAAGACTGGCATCATTAGCATTTTGCTCTAAGACTTCGATACTCAACCCGATCCTCCTGAGCTGTGACTAGATGTGGCTCGTTTTAATCCTACTTGAAAAACAAATCCCCCCACAAAATTGAAAAAAATGTTTAAAACATAGTCAAAAGAAATGATTGATTGCAAATCACATTAATTCATTTCAGTGTTCCTGCACAGAGATGATACTGGTATATCTCTAGGTATATTCACTGCCCCACAAATATGCCAATTCTATTTTTCATCCGTTTGTTAAACACAAAATCCACCTATGTAATGATGCGTGGTGGGACAAGACGCTGCTAGGGGTGCAAGTGTGCAAATAAATACACACAAATGCTATGGTGCTCTGTAATGGACTGTGATTGAAAGCTAAGTGCTTTCTCTTTTTTATTTACTTTGTTATGGACTTCCATTATCATCACTTCAATTATATTTGTGCTTGCATGAGGATAATAATTAGAAGAAGAAGAAACTAAATGTATTGCAGTATACATCATGCTTTTCTGAACTTAATAAACTATAACTATTCTCGCTATTCTGCTAACTGTTCTTTTGGAAGAAAGGGAAGTTTTTTTGAATTGTGGCTCTTGCAAAAAAATGTTTACTGATTGGGCAAGGTAGCGACATACCACTGCCCTAAGCAGAAGGGACACTGCAATACCTGCAATGTGCAACTTGTGTAAAATGTTTTTTTTTTTGTTTTTTTTGGCAGATTCGGCATTATATGTGGACCATGAATAATAACACAATCCATGTTGTCTGTAGTTACTGTACCTTAGAAGTGTTTTGATGTCATGAAAAACAGTTAAATTTGAAGTTTGAGTTTTACCTGAAGCAAACAACAGAGACAAATAGAAGATAAAGAGAAAGAAAACTGGAGGGGGCTCATATTATTCTATATAAAGGTTCATGTGGTAAGAAAACCAAGAGGTGAGGACAGTTGTTGCTGCTGTAACTGCTTCGCTCATTGGCATTAAGGTGTGAAGTATACAGCTAGTTTGCATATATATTGTTTCTGCTGCTGAGAATCCGTATTGCTCATTGAGAATATTGTCAGAAAACTTGAAGAGCGGCACATTTACCACACACCTCCAGAGAAGGTTATCTGTGCAGCACAAGTTACCATAGCAATAAACACTTGTCAAGGCCAAAACTTAACATTAGCTTGATAGCAACAAGGGACACTACATATGTTTTTGTTTTCCCACCATGGTTCAGTGCCAACCGCAGCGTAGACTAGAAAGGGTTAAGAGACAGGAGAGCCCCCAATGCTTAACAGAGATCTGCTGACATGTCAGGAACATCCCAAATGTGTTTCTTGTTTTAGAAATAAATGGTAACTGGACTGCACTGATATGGCACTTTGTCTTGTAACTGCTCAAAGCACACTTACACTACATGTAACACTCACCCTTTCACACCTAAACAGGTGGCAGAGGCTGCCATTTAAAGCACAGTGCTGATCTAAACATCAAAACACATTCACAATTTAGGGTTCTTGCCACAGGACGCTTTCAACATGTAGAGTTCCAGAGACTGGAACAGCCAAACTTCTGCTTGAGAAAGACTGTTAAACCGAGTCACAGTAAGTTAGTCTTTAACATAAATCATCTGCTTGTCTCTCTTCTGGTAGCAGCAGTCATTCCATTAGACCTATCTCAACACTGAATTGTTTTTTTTAAGAATTCATTTTGGGCCTTGTGCCTTTATTTTTGATAGAGCAGTCAATAGAGTTGGAAGTTGGGGAGAGAGAATGGGGAACGACTTGCGGAAAAGGGGCGACGTGTCAGACTTGATCCAAAGCCAGCCGCCTGGAGGACTGTAGCCTCTGTCGCCCCCTCCACACTGAACTATGCCAGCACCTGAGAAAGGTCTGGCTGAACCCAATCATAACTCCACACACCAAATAAAGCGCTGTGGGTGGTTTGCATTTTGAAATAAATCCAAACAGTCTTTGGCAGCCCTGGGGCGAGGAAGCAATGCAGGTCCCATTGCAAAATAACAACAACAGCTAAGAGAGTTCTCTTGTTTTGGAGGATGCTAAGCCAAGACCTGACAACTTAAATACTCTAACTGACAGCCAAAACCCTTTGTTCCCTTATTGTTACATTTTGTTTAATGCAGCGGCTGTAGCTCTTTGGTAGAGTCGGATTTCGCTTTACTGGAAATTGGGGGGGGTTCAATCCCCAGCTCCTTCAGCCACATGTCAAAGTGTCCTTGACCAAATTGCTCCTGATTGGAACAGCCAGAGGTGAATTCTGATGGGCACTGTAGTTGACAAAACTGCACAAGGTTTCATGACCAGCTCTCATTCTCACTCAAACAAATCTCCCCCAGAACAGTTACAGTGTCAAACCCTTTATTCCCTGTATTCTCGTGGGTTTCCATGTCATCATTTATGTTGGAAGTGTTCTCTTCTTTTATATTTGGAAAACACACCCAGTGGCTACCCCAAAATCCTAAACTACGATTGGCTATTTTCCCTGTCAGAGATGGGACTGAGGTACTGCAGGTAACATGTACGAAAGAGAAAATTAGCGTCAGTGTTTTAAGTCCACTTCCAAGTGTGCTATAATGTTTCTCTTGCTGAAGTATTTGTTGCTGAAATTAAATCATTAAATCGTGGGCTGTAAAGTTTTTCTCTTTAGTTTAGAATTCAACCCTTATCTCTCCTGTTAAACACAAATCTTGTGTTGTTGAAAGAGCTTACAAGTGGAGAGGATGTCATTCTGAACCTCCTTGGTTTAGTTTCTTCAGATACACCCACGTCATTGACAACAGGCAACCTCTACACATCACTAACCTGCTGTTGTGAAAATTGCATCACAGCTATAAAAAAAACAACAACTCTACAAAGCTGTTTCAAATAAGGGGCTACTTAAGTCAAAAAAGCAGACAGGAAGAGCAAACAAGAAAGAATAGATCCTTGTAAAGATGAAAGTTATTCTCAAAGCATCTTAGCCCTTCAGAGAGCTCCTAAGGTGTAAAACTGAGTAGTGAGGAGGACTTTAGAGTTTCTCAAACTGGGGAGACAGAGAAATCTTCTGCAAACACCACATGAAATATATTTGTACTGAATCAAAGTTGGACTGAACAGACAAAAAGCTATTTGTCATTTCAATCCATCTTTGACTTTTGTCAGTACAAAGTGAGACATGCATGTTGAGTTTCTCTACATGTGGTCACCTCCACAGGTGCATCCAATCACTTTTTAAGGCTCTTTGCATGCTGAGATCGCTATCAGCATGTGAAGAAGCTAATGCACAAGTGAGCATTTTGTAGGCTATTTCCATAAGTGAATCTTACAAATCATTACATAGATGCTAATTGCAAAGTGTTCATCATTTCAAAATGTCTGACTAGATTCTATGATTGGCTTTTTTTTCTCTTTTTTGGATTAACCAATCATAGCTTTAAAAAAAATGTGCCATACCCAGCAACGAGGTCAACCTCACTAAGATAAAAGTGTCCTTTCCAAAAAGCCACAGATCTGCGGACTTTTCAGTCGGGGGGTTCAGCCTACTGAACAATAGGTCCTGACAGTATACAGCACAGATAGAAGGGACTCTCTCTACTGTCAGATTGTGTAAGCACTGTGCAATACGGAAGCGCCCAGTGTCTCTTCCTCACTCAGAGTTGCTCTGATCGCTTCAAGGATTTTTTAAATCTAAGTTAGGAGCGAGCTCTACGGGCCCTGGGATTTACAGAGTGACCCCACACCCATATACAGAACAGAAAGGCCAAAAACAGCAGAATCCAGTCCTGCCTTGAAGAGGCTGTGTTATGTCTTCTAAACCTAAAAACAAACGCCTCCACTCCATGTGGACATGAGAATGAATGTGCTTAGAAGATCTAAAAATCTGAAGTCTGTAACTTTGTTTCATGTTGAGTTTATTTGATGACTCAAAGGTTTTGCTGCTCTATACTGTATATGAAGTCCTGTTAGTTTTTTTTTTTTTACACAGAGTAACATCAGAAAATAAACACTGCTATTTTCTGGTTTCACTTTGGATAGCGTTTAGTTACAACTATGTCAAACAGAAATAGTAGTAGCCATTACCTGGGAGTGCTTAAAATTGCTTTTTTTTGTCTGCCAAAAACACACAACTACATGCACCCTTAGGAGTGCTTGAAAAATACAGTGAGCCGCCATTTCATTGTTAGCAAGCAAAGGCACCACGAGAGGTTCAAGATCGCCTCTGACATTAACTACAACTAAACACAACTGAAGTGCATCGTGTTATTTATTTACCCCCTGAATGAATAGTTTTCCATTAAATTACAGACCTTTTTATGTTTTATTTCTTACATTTCACAAAACTTAAAATGGTTTTAAATTTCCCTAAATCGCTCTATTTTGAAAGAATGACTTTATATATTTTACATATACTTCTTCTGGTCTGACACATTAAATAGAGCTCTTGTCTATTATTACACCCAACCACACAGTTTGAGCTATCTTTAACTCTGGCTGTGATGCAAATCCCGCCTGGTTCAGGTACATGAATTGCATATCATGCCTGGCAGCATTACCCTCCTTAAATCAGAAGCAGAACAAGTAAAGACTGCTAAATCTGCAATGTCACGTTACACTATACTGAGGCAATTCCATGTGAGTCTTGGGTTTCTATGTTAGCTGTCAACACAGCAGCTCAAAGATTTGTACCTTGATGAATTCTCATGAATGCATTTCATCTACAGTAAATAGTTAATCCGAATGAGGATTTTCCTGGTTAAATAAATTTCAAATTAATTGATATTTAAAAAGCTTTTTTGCAGATTTTCCCTTCATTGAACTATTAGCAGATGAATTAACACAGGGCTCCTCTGGTTTTTTAAGTCACAGCATACTAGATATTCAACACAATGCAAAGAAAGTTTACATAATTCAAAACTCTATCCTGGGTCTAAAATACTTTCAACCCCCCCCCCCCCCTTTTGTCTGAAAAATAAAACATATTTGTATTTTTTTGGTGTGGGCGACTATGACGTGTCCTCCTGTTGCGCTTACAAACAACACTGCCCCGTGTTTGTATAGTCTCAGTAATGACACACTGTCAAATCCATTATATGTTTCAGATTGAATCATACAGCACAGAAGAAAAAGAGGAACGAGGACTGTAACAGCAGAGTCGCAGACTGACCTGTGTCACTCTGGCTGAAGGCAGCCATGGTCTGTCCACCCACTGCATGCATAGTGAATGGGTGATCTCTTGGGACCTTCAGTGATGCATCCTTCTCCCCCACGTCACCCAGGGCAGTCAGCTCCTCATTAAGGCAGAAACGTACCTGGGAAAAACATCTGAGTCAGGCCCTGCTGACTAATCATACCCACAAACATCTACTTCATTCATCAGATGGGGTCAATTCTATCATGAAACATTGATACTTGAGAGGAGGTTGCAAAAAACAAACACAGGGATTAAAAAAAGGTAGATAAACTAAGAATTATTATATTTCTACAAATGATCAAAGAGTGCTGTATGAATAGGCCTAACAATGATTTTAAAGACAACAGTTGTGAAGGTTAGTTGTATGTCTACAAGCTGAAAGTGCAGTTTTACACGCAGCTATCTCACCTCTGTTTTGCCGTGTTTTCTGTCACGTCGACGAGAAGAGACAACAACAAAAACAGAGGACAGCGCTCACATTTATAATTCCAAAACAGGTATCAAGCATAGTGACAAAAAATAAATAAAAAAGCATGAATTGCACCAAAATAAACTTTTTTAGCGACATACTTTCCGATAGTGATCTTTCCAACTTCTCCCCTTTCTTTGGCCTTGTCCCATTGCTGAGACAGATACTTGGGAACCTGTTTGGAGATAAACATAGAGGTCACATGGACATTTTAGATCCCTTTTACTTTCCTAATAGATGACAGGTGTAACCTAAGAGGTGTTGGTGATAACAGTCTTTAGGGGAAATATCTTTCACTTCTCTTGGTCGATATGTTTGCTATTAAACAAACTGCTGGAGCACTAACCTTCACAAGCCACACACCATTACTTTTCTTCACTCCACTTAGATCCACTTCTGTTTTTACTGACATGGTCAAAACGTGCTCACAGATTTATTGTGTCCAACAGGTTGTGTGTTAACCAGTTTAGTAGTTTGCTAACTAACGATATTAAACTTCCTGTTGCACCTTTCAAAATAAAACCCCGATAAATCCATCCAGTACAAATCTTTTGAGATATCAGTAAAAAGAACAATCAAAGCAACCAAATTGAAGGGATTTCTCGCAGTATGTATTCTAGTTGCCTATGTGGAGTAAGTCATACATTAGCTTAATACAATTTCAACAACTATTTTATCTGTAAAGGCTTTTTTTTTAAATTATTATTTCACTGTGAAACAAAACAAAACAATTGAAGTGTTGTCCCAGAATTATTTGATCTTTGGAACTGCAGGCTTCTAATTAAATTACATGCCATCTAACTAGTGGGGTTAATAAATTATTTTTTGCCATCCAGTTCGTCGATTGACTGTAATGCTGTGGAATCGATTGTATTGTCCTAATATGTACCATAAAAGCATGGTACATACACCACAAAGAAATAGGAGGATACATGAGAGGATAAACAAGGCCCTGCAGTTTGAATTGTCCATGCAAATTGATAAAACAAAAATTGTGTTGTTGCTCCATCGGCAACTGCTGCTTGCCTGTCACAAATTATAGCCTACAATAACAATAAGGATGAAAAAGGTCGAAAACTAACGTCATATTGTAACAAGTGCTCATCACCAGTCTCATGTCCAGACCATCTGAATAATACCCACAGTTTAAATTAATTTAAACTAAATTAGATCAATTATATCAGGTCCACAGCCATGCCTGGCAATGCAATATGTGTCCAAATGAAGGTAGCTTTCAAGATTGGCTGCAGCCCAAAAGTTTCTTTCATCGTATTAATTTATAACTAACAAACAAACAAACAAACTGCCAGCTTTTAGAGGAAACTAAAAGCCAAATCTCTCTGTGAGGAATTACTTTTAATATCTTCCACTTTGACATTTCCCTCACCCATTTAGATGTTTTAGGTTCACAACAAGATCTGAATTCATTTATAGTGTAATTACTGTGATAGCCATTTTAAAGATCTTTAAACATGAATTAATGAATGCAGAGCAAATAGAACACAGGCACATTAAACAGAGTGCTTACACACACTTTCATATTGATTGACTGGCCAAAGGAAATAGATTGAGGTAGCCAACAAAAAAACAAATAAAGATATACTGAACTGTTGTATTAACAGTTGCCTACAGTTATATAAAAAAGTAATAAAAAAATATTTTAAAGAATACACTCAATACTGCTGAAAATATTTTTTAGGTATGATAAAACAGCATTTACTTTTTTATGTTTACGAAACTAATGATTTACTAGAATTGGCCGATTTTATTTAATTTAATTTATGTACCATAAACTAACATTTATCAAAAAAAAAATGTTGGCTACATAAGTAGGAAATGAAATCAAATGAATATAAAGCCTATAAACTGGGGCATTTTACTTCATCTGAAAAATTACTAACATTTGGCTGATGGAAAAATCTGATCCTTGTAGCTTGATATCGTCACAAATCAACTTAAAATCCCATTTAAAGTTTATAAACAGTTCAGGTTGAATTTTGTGAAAACTTTCATAAATTATACCACTGGTGATCTTACACAACTTGGCTATTGTATTATATGACACTGATATTGCTTGTTTTATATTAAAACTAGTAAAAAAACATCTGTAGAAATTCAGCCCAACTGTAAGACTGACTGATTTTACTCTACAAACATATAAAAGAAAACTACATAGCCTTACATTTTTTATACTTTGATGAAAATGTATTTTTCCTCCAATTCTTAACAACACAAAACCTTTAACATATAGGCCTAATTCTTCATATCAGTTTACCCTTTTAATAAAATACCATAATTTCTCACTTTGCTGTTAAAACAAGATTCCCAGATAACATTTTCAGAGCCTTCTGTGAATTGATGTCACTGCTGTTATTAATCAAGTAAACTAGATGTTTGAATGTATTTTTCCTTTGTGTAAAGTATAAAACGATTAAATGAATTGGTGTCAGAATAAAAGCAAATGTTTCATTTTGCTGTTGCAACACTTGTTTCGTCTAGTGTGCTTAAGATATTATGTCAACTAGATTTTGAGAGTTGGAGGCTGACTTTCATCATTACTGCAATAATTTAATTTATTAATTATTTGAGTTGTTCAGAAAACTATAAAGAATATATATTTTTAAACTGGCTGTGTGGGATGATTTGAACCAAGATCATCTCTGTGGATAAACATTTTAAGGTCCATGAATGAATTGTTTGAAAAAGAATATAGCATAGCGCAGATTTTTAAACAGTCATCTTAAGTCAGTGGTGGAAAGTATCTTTGGTAACTAACTACATGGCATCTCCCTTTACAACTACATATGACTTGTATGTATTGCCACCTTGTGGACAACTACTATAACTGAACATGATAAGACTTCATGAATGAATAAATGAATGAATGAAATGGCATTAAGAAATATAACATTTCCTCCAAAGCCTGTATAATTGTCTCCTGTATACATTGTGTTTCTTAGATAAAAATAGATAGTAACATACAAACAAATGACAGTCTTAACACTGAGCCCTATACCATCAAGTGCCATTAATGTTTGTTTGAAGAGGTTTGGAGATGATTCCAACAGAATGAATTCAAAGCTTGAATAAAACTTTCTTTAAAAGTGTCACCAAGTTGCAGTTTTCTACTCTTCCATGAACATTCAAAGACAGGCCAATAAACACAGTATATAATATAAATGTGTGACACATGATTGCAATGCCAACTTGTCAACTGATTTGTCATCTATTATTGTTCCATAGCCAACATAGCCAATACTGGCCCAATGGTCAAGTTATATTCATGGCCACTAAATGATCTGACACCTTGACATTTACTCTAGTTCAAGTGTAAGAGTAAAATGTCAAATTTCAGAAAAATAAACGATATAAAATTTGCTATATAAATCCATGCACCCAAGGAAGGGACACTTTTTCTTTTTCAATGACTGAAAGGTTTTTCTTCATAGGCCTACAACTTTGTTTTACACCACAAAACAGCAATATAGTCCTGTATAGTTCACCCCACTGTTTATATTTTCTGTATATACCTCCTATTATTATTATTATTGTTATTTGTACTGATCCTGCCTATTCTGTGAATTTTGTATTATTCTCTGTCTTGCTGCTGCAACGCCCACATTTCCCCACTGGGGATCAATAAAGTATAATCTAATCTATAAGAGCATATAGAGGCTGATTTTGAACCCTTTTTCTTGGTAGGCTAGCTGGACAGTTTTGAGGTTTACAAAAGAGTGCAGCCAGTGTCCAACTTGTGCAGTTTCTGACTTGTTAGCCTAAAGCAAACACTTTTTTGACCAGCATGTAAAAATGCTGCCCCTGTGTTGTCCTTGGTGGATGTGGTCATTTTGATGAATATTTTAACGACAGTAGTCAGCTAGGACTTATGGCAGTTGGCAACAATCTGTTGTTTGGATCAATATAACTTCCTGTGACCCAAATGGATCTCTCAGCAGTGTGACACAGAGCAACACAAAGATTTCAAAAAAGAGAAACCTTATATTGTCCTGTATCAGCTGACCAGCCGTCAGCACATTCACATAACGCTTATTTCACACAGAGCTCTCCTTCACATCAAGACACAGTCTCCAGAGTGTCCCAAGTGCTGGCAACATCTTATCAGCATCATTGGAATGTGTTGAAATGTGTTGTGTGTGTTATGGTGTGTATGTGAGACACTGAAGCCAAACTTCCTCTATTACCAAAGGCTGAAACCATGTAACACTCAGTCCTCTGGTGGAAAGATTCAGAAGCCTCTTTTCATCAGGGATAAAATGAACTTGGCACCAACAGTCTGAGGGTTTTGGCTCTCCTTTCAAGGTCATCGCCTGCTTTGAGGTAGGCATTTTTTGCCCACAGTCTGGGTATATTGCAGAGGTTAGACTAGGCAGATAAATCAGCACACAACACACAGTTACACCGAACTTTGTCTACTGACAAAGACATGTACTGATGCAAAAAAAAAAAACCACTCTCATGTTAATGGCATTAAATCATTTTCAAACGTTTATCAAGCAGTTGTCTCACTGATTGAATGACTTTAAAGAAAACTTCTTGGCAGTAATATAACGTGGGCCTAACAAATCCCTTTGTTTTCAGTTTTCTGTAAGTGCCCATGGCTTGTCAAAGGATGTTGTTGTCATGGTAGCCCTACGCTGGTAGATACAGTCTTTGAAATCTAAAAAGCAGATTGTCTCTGGTAAACTTGGAGATATTAAGGACATTTAAAAAAATATGCTATCTGGTTATGCTGTAGATCCAGGTCCATTCCCAAGAATAAAAAATGATGAGCATGTTTGTTGCTTCAGTGATGTCCGGTCTCTCCATTGCTTCCTCTGAAGACAAACCACAACATATATTATGCAGAAACTTGGCATGCACAACTCCTGAACTCCTTGAGAGAAAAAGAAATATCTAATATGCGTCAAATTTACACATTTGAATGTTAGAAGCAGCAGTTGGTCAGTTCACCTTGCGGCTCATACTGGCATACACTCATTTTAATATTCATGTTATTTCTCCTGTCTTTATTACGGTGAAGAACAGTAGGGCTCTTTTTTGGACTATACGTGTGGGATAAAAACTCATGAATGAACACGTCGGGCCTGAGTATTTATACAGCTAGAAGTACAATCTGTGATTTTCTGCTAGGAATGCTGTCCAATAAAAATAAAGCCAGCATCTATTAGGGCTTTCATACAGAGCAGGGAGGCTCAGTGGACACAAGCCCCAGACAGAGACACAGACACCCTGCCCCACATCACTGCGCAGACCCCTGTTCTCTCCATGGCAAAGGCCTGTGTTGTTTCAAGAATTTTAGGCTGGTTTTTACTGCTGTCATCACCTTGCTGCTCTGACAGATCTGTCTTTTTACCAAAAAAAGCTGACCGTAGTAATCATCATTTGCAGCTGGTTAAACAAGGACACCTTGCTGGACATCTGAGGGAGTATAAATATAAATATGCAGACTTTTTCTCAAGATAAAGAAACACAAGAAACACTTCAATGCAAAAAATGCTACATGACAAAAACAAGGTTACTTTAGAATCTCATCTATGTAAAACAAAAGAACATGCAGAAAAATGCTTTAAAAATACAGAGTTATTTGAACAACTGCATAAAGTGTGAGGGTATAGAATAGAATAGAATAGAATAGAATAGAATGTCTTTATTGTCATTATACAATTGTATAACAAAATTATTTGGCTTCACCTTAAAGTGCACACACATACAAGCATCTACAGCTAAAAACAACAAAAGAAGAAATAAAAAAAAATGAACTCTCATTCAGGTAAGCTGGGTAATGTATGGTAGGAGTTATTTACAGGTAGTAGCATAACAGAATATAAATAGATATTGCAGGAATATAAAAATAAATATTGCACAGTGTGAAATGTAAAATATTGCAGAAATATAAAATAAATATTGCACAGTGTGAAATGTAAAATATTGCAGAATTATAAAATAAAATAAATATTGCACAGTCTGAAATGTAAAATATTGCAGAATTATAAAATAAAATAAATATTGCACAGTGTGTGTGGTGAGGGTGGGACGGTCAACGCATGTCCAGGTTCAGTGTGGTTATGGCTCTGGGGAAGACGCTGTCCTTGAGTCTGTTTGTCCGTGCTCTGACAGACCTGTAGCGTCTGCCAGAGGGCAACATATAAGGTATATGAATAAGGCCTCATATTTAACTCTTTCCTTTCTGTATAAGATCGGTAAATAGTGGCCAATATGTTATTCTGCTTTCATGCAACCACTTATTCCACTATTTATCTGAACTGAACATAACAACTGCATATCTGTTCTTTTTGTCTGATTTGTTTGTCTGTTCATGTAAGTACTTTGAGAGCTGTACGGCTGACAGAGTCATATTGCTTGCACATACGTTTCCAGAACAAATGGGTTTAATTCTCAAAGGGAAAAATCTAATAAAGTATCACTGGTTAAACTAACTTGTTCTGAAACCATTTTTGATGGTTAATTAAAAATTGCAACAATCCACCTTGATGTTATAAATTAATCAATTACTAGAGACAGGAAAGCCAGATCTTTATTTTTTATTTGTAAGGCTTTTTGTGCCTTTTTAATGTAGTGATAGGAAAGTGGATACAGTTGGATATCAGGGAGAGAGAGTGAGGAATGACATGCAGGAAAGGAGCCACAGGTGGGATTTGAACCTGGGTCGCCCGCTTGGAGGACTACAGTCTCCATACATGGGGCGCGTGCACTAACCACTGCACCACCAGCGCGAATTGTTTTGATCACTCAGTTTAAACCATCAATCACTTTAAACCAGCTTACCTTTGATGCGGTACATAGCCTGTAGATGAAGACTTTTGAACATGTTGAGTAGCCTATATAATTGCTCCCTAAGAGTGATAATTATTTAAGCAGTGAAGCTTGAAAGGGGTCTGGGGGACTGGCAAATGGTAGATAAAGAAATGTGTCTTGGCAACTGACACAAAGTTTCTTTCTGACTTGCAGTGAAACCCATAAACAGTGAAAATTAAATTATATATAAATTGAAAGCCTTCATGTTGAAAAAAAGAATACTGACTCCAGTCTGTGGACAGTAGACAGTGTCACTCAGTATGGATCAACTGTCTGATACTTGCCAACCTTTTTGATCAAAAGTGACTTTCATGTGAGAGCAACTTGTTATTCAGAGTCTTGCCCAAGGACTCACAGACAACAAGAGCCAGGGAAGAACTGAACATGTTCATTAGTTACCCACTCTATGTGCAAAAGCCAACACACACTGCCCAGTTGTTCGTGTATTGATTTGAAAATAAATATTACATGGCACATCTGGATCATTTTAATCATTCATTTTAATTCGTTAAGTCTGAATCATGGATTATTTATTTATTTCAAAGCAGAAAAGTGTTTTTAAAATGAAAAAAAAAAAGTCCAGAGTTTAAATTGTTCATCAGGCGAGCAGCACAATAGTGCTGTGTTTTTTTTTTTTTTTTTTGTGGAGTGCCAGTGTGATTTAAAGCTGCTGACAGCACCAGACGCTTACACTGCACTAGGCTGCTGCTGTCTCTCGTCCTCCATCATTTGTATCGATGGATATAGCCTGTCTGCTAGCCTGGCAGTCAATCATTACTTCTCTCTTGCTCCTCTGCCCCGTCACAAACCTCAGCTCTGTCCTTACCCTCTATTTGTAACCTCAAATCCTCCTCTCTCGATTTCTTGCTCTTCCCTCCCTGCTTGCCTTCTTTTAAGGCATTTACAATCATTCCTAAAAATCACACTGATTTCAAGTAGTGAAAGTTGGCGAGCTCTTATATGTTAAGATTAACAAAAACAACACATTGACTTGTTCAGCTGTTGTTAGAGTTTCGGCAGATGGTTTACCATTTTTTTGTGCAAAATTCAGTCCTTAGTAAACACAGTCATAAAGAGACATTCGATTACCCTCAGTGCAAAAGGGCATCTTCATAATTGTTGAAAATGGAGCAGATAAACCAAATGACATACAAGTTAACATAGTCTAGTCATCCAAGTTTAGTTAGCGCCAAGTCATAACAAAAGCTAACTCATCACACTTTGCAGAAGTCTATTTAATACTCTTCTTAACAGTGATCAAGTGTAGTAACTGCAATTAATAGGCGACCAAGAATAAGACTACTAACTTGACAATAGTACTTGATTCTCTTTTGACTTATTTGGAGAAAGAAGAGGAGAAAATATTGGAGAGAAAATATCACATGAAAACTTTTGACTTTGAGAATGATCTTAATGTTCAGAGATAAACAGAGAAGACCAGAACACAGAGGATGGAGATGGTTGGCCAGTTTAACACCAGGGTTCATTGACCCAGAGAGTTCATACAAATGTACAAAACATTTTCTCTCAGTCCCTCACTCTCTCACACACATCGAGAGAGAGACAGAGAGAGGGAGGCCCAAAAACAGAACCTGTGTGTAGAATAATCCTTCAGTGTAGTTAGCACCTATGTCTGCAGAGAGATCTAGCAGCTTGCTTTCTACCTTTGTTTCAGGAACATTGTTGTGATGTAGATGTTTTGCTCAGAGGTTGGGGCTTAATGGATAGTTTATTACTATATGAATTTCACATTATTTATGGGGGTAAATTCATATCCCTTGATTAAAAGTGACAATAAACTGCTTTTTTTAGACCTGAACATAGTTATACAATGCACAATAAATGATCTATGAACAATCATCATCCCACAATCGTCATCAAATACAATATAATGTTTACTTAATAAAAACATTTATGAACAGTTGGCAATAAAATGAAATACATTCATACTCACTTAAAATTTAGCTAAGTATCAAAGGAGAAGGACTTTTAGCAAAATGGTTATATCATGCTGATGTCATTATATAGTCAGTCTTTATGTTTGCGGCTTTGTCAATCATTCAATCAATCAAACAGTATTTTTTATCTTTTTATCACATATAAAGTAGGTCAAGACATTACTTAGATTATTTAAAGAGGCCTATCATTAACCAACCAGTGAGCATGCACCTGGCAATAGTGGTAAGGAAAAACAGGCTTTTAATAGACAGAAACTCCCAGCAGAATGAGACTCCAATATGGTAAACAGCAATCTGCCACCACCTCCGGTTTGGCCTAAAAAATGGGGCAGAGAGACAAAAAACAGTCAGACAGCAAGACAAAACCCGTTTATATAGACCATATATGCAATATCCATAATAATAGTAGGGGATGTTAAGGTAAAGTAAGGTAAGTTTATTTGTACTCGTAGGTAGATTTGGTAGAAATATAGCCTATATATTTTACGATAATGATAATCTCAGTGTGACTAGTAATTATCGTAGAAGTCAACATTAAGCTATAAGATAAGATAATCCTTTATTTATCCCACAACGGGGAAATTTACAGTGTTACAGCAGCAAAGAGCAAAGATTGCAAACAAAAAGTGAACACAGTACAATTTAAATATAAAAAAAGAAAAATTAAGAATGTACAAAAAAATAGATACTAAAAAATTGATTTAAAAAATAAAAAAATAGATCAGCTATTTGACAAAAGTGTAGTCCGTAATATTCAGTGTAACACAGACATGCATAAAGTGGTTTGATAAACGTAATATAACATTAATATAACATTATATATATATATATATATATATATATATATATATATATATATATATATATATATATATATTACTATATTTCTTCTTCAAGATGTCTTTGGGTAGTTTTGGTGCAAAACATAAATAGGCGTACTTTTGATCTTCTTTCAGCTCTTTTGAGGGCTCGTCCAGTCCTCGGCACTTTCCGGCATTTTCCGTCGGTGTTGATGTTGGGCTCGTCACCGCCTCTCCCAGACTGCTTTATGTCTGGCATCAGGGACCATGCGCGGACGCCATATTACCGAGCACCCCTCCCCTTCAGCCCCGTCACAGCACAGAGCCACAGAAGAAGAGGACTGAACAACCAGTGATACAGCAAAAGACCAAAACGAGGATTCAGAGGAATGGATTAAACCTTTTCTGCGCAGATATAAAACCACAGTTGGATTTACATCTCTGGACTCTGGATAAGAAGGTTGCTTGTTTTGATTTTCTCTCCTTTTGAGCTAAATCGACTCAGTATATAGTCTGTGTTGAGCTAGCCGGTGATGGAGACTGGCAGCTAGCTAGCTGACGTTACTTCTCTGTTAGGTTAGCATCTAATTCAAGGCTAACTCATACTGCATTTATTCTTCTTGTTAAGACATTACAACATTCAAAGAGCCTGAAAACAAACACGGCTGTGCTTAACAGAGACTTTAACAGATAACACTGGTAGTTAGCCGGTAAATTACACCATCAGCTGATAACAGGCTATCTGTTCAGTAAGCGGACACTGGACTACACTGAGTCTTGTATGAGAGGCTGTACATATTGGCATAACTTTGCCTGACATTTGAGTGCAACATCGACTTTGTGAGGATATCTATTTTTGATCGTGTTGTCTGTTGACCATAGTATTTTCAAGACGGCGCCCTTAACGAATCGCAAGCTTATTGCACACTGTCAGAGACCAGCTGCCCCCCGGACTCTCTCCAAATGCATCATCCGGACCCTGCAGGAGACTCTGGCAGTATTAGAAAGATGGCGCACCCGGCCGTCTTTCACAGAAGGGGTAGCAACACGGGCAGCGGGAGCGGCTCTACATTGTCCACGCCGGCAAACCCAGCAGTCAATAACAGCCACGTCCCTGCTGATGATTATCAACCCTCCCTGTTGATCCAGTGCCAACCTCCTGCTGGTTCATCCTCCCCCGGTCCCCATCATATTCCACCCCACAGCCTGAATCTGCTTCCCCAGCCCCAAGCCACGCAGTCTACTGGAGCGCAAATAAAAAAGAAGAGCGGTTTCCAGATCACAAGTGTGACTCCGGCGCAGATATCTGTGAGTACCAACAACAGTATTGCTGAAGATACAGAAAGCTATGATGACCTTGATGAGTCTCACACAGAGGATCTGTCTTCGTCTGAGATCTTGGATGTTTCCCTGTCACGAGCCAATGACATAGTGGGTGCAGATAGAAGCTCGTCGGAAGAGACGCTGAATAATTTCCACGAGGCGGAGACCCCCGGAGCTGTTTCCCCCAACCAGCCTTCACACCCCCATGCCATGAACCAGACTCAACACCACAGTCCGATGGTTAATGGGACTGTGCACCATCACCATCAACACCATCATCATCCTAACCATGCACATGTGTACCCACTGTCCTCTGGACCTGGGAGCACCCTGTCTGCCCTAGCTTCAGGTGCTTTACCTTGTGACACCCAGAAAATGCCTTCTAGTGTGGGGGTTCCTCAAGAGAATGTTTCCCATGCTGCCCCTCCAAGTATAGTTGGCCAGTCTGTGGGGGTTGTGGCCCCAGGATCTGTCCCTGGAATGCACAACTCTGCTACAGGCACTACAGTTAGCATAGTTAATCCCCAGACCAGCAGTGTTAGTAATGTGAATATGGTGAGCTCTGCCAGCGTGCCTGTGAAAGGGGGGATCAGTATGAGTACGAGCAGTAGCAGTGGTGGCTTTCCTCCCCATGTGATAAGCAGCGGTGGGGGTAGTGGAGGTGGCGCTGTTGCAGCTGGGAGTAACCTTATTAGTACTAATGTCAGCATTATCCAGCAACCCCAAAACATCAACTCCAACATCTCCATGACTACAATAAGTACTGCTGCTGTTTCTGCTGTCAGCGCCCCTGGAGGGATGGCAATCTCCAGTGGGCTCCACGGTAGAGTCGGATCTGCTGTGCTGCAATCTGTGAGCGTCCCTGTTGCCGCAGCCCCCGTACCATCTACTTCTGCCCCAACTGCGGCCCCTGCAGTGGCTACCACCAGTTCTCGCTTCAGGGTGGTGAAGCTGGACTCTAGCTCAGAGCCCTTTAAGAAGGGCAGATGGACATGCACCGAATTCTATGACAAGGAGACCCCGGCCTCTGCTCCCAGCTCCTCTGCATCTGATGCTGGGTCTCTCAGCATGCGTCACTTTGTCTCTGAGAGCTTTGTCGGGGCCTCGGAGAGGGAAAGCACAAGTGGTAGTTCTGTGAGTAGCACTATGAGTACATTGAGCCATTATACTGAGAGTGTGTGCAGTGGAGAAGCTGGGGGACCTCAAAATGCCCAGGATTATGTCTCCCCTCCTCAAGGTTTTCAAGGAATCCTCCCCAGTGGCTTAAGCATGGGAGGGTCCCAAACCCAACCTCACATGCACCCGCAGGATATCAGCCATTCACATGTTAAGACTACTGTTGCCCCCTCGGCTCCCACAAATGTTAATCAGCCAGCTCCCATGCCCGGCCACCAGACCATACTTGGGCTTTCTACATCTGCTGTGCACCAGCAGCAGCAGCTCACCTATGCACAGGCAGTTGCTAATCAATCCACTGGCTCCACACAAGGCCTGGTGGGTGTACAGCAGCAGAAGATGGGCTATGTCACTATGCCACAGCAACCAGCCACTACACCCCAAGCAGCCCCAGTACAAGTGAGGCCAATTGAGTACACCCAGGCCCACCAAGCTCCTCATTCTCAGTCCAACCAATGTGCATCAGCTCCCTCTGGACCAGCTGCTGGAGCTTGTCAGATGATTGGGGGCCTGCAGCAACAGGCGCTCCTTCACACACAGCCCCAGCAGCCCTCCTCCCTTCAGGCCTCCAGCTCTAGTATGCCATCTCAAGTTGGCGTACCTGGTCTTGGCCAGCAGCCCCAGAGTCACCCCAGCCAATTGGATTGCCAGCAGCAGAAACCGCAGTCACTCCCAACACAAAACCAAAACCTGTCCTTGGGCACCCAGCTGCCTACAACAGTCCACCAGAGCCAAGTGTCTGCATTGAGTGTTCTCGCTCCCAACCCTCAGAATGATCCCCAAGCCCACAACACTGGAATTAGTAGTAGGATGCCCCCACAGAATGTTCCTCACAGCCAACAGCCATGTGTCAGCTTGTCCCAGGACCCCAACAGTGCCCAGGCCCTGGCTCATGCTGCCCAGGCTAGCGTCCTCTATGCTAGTCTGCCCACCTTCACCACAACTCAGCTGCAGGACGCCCAGCGGTTGCTTCTCCAGCACCAGTCAGCTTTATTGGGGCTGCCCAAGCTGTCCGGAGGGGAAGCGGCATCTGGTTCCAGCGCTGGGCAGGGTCAAGACGTGGAGGGCAATGCCACTACCGCCTGTGCCTTAACTGCATCAGCTGGTCTCAAGGCCGTTGATGGAGAGGAGGATGGGTAAGAGATTCTATTTACTTACTTTTGTCCTTTTTGTTTATAGTAGTTGTTGTTTTGCAAACATATTGAACATTTATTTTAAAATCAGGCACAATTTACACACTTTTTAGACAAAGTATATTACTCATGGTTAAATGGGTCTTTGTAGTAAACTCCACATTCAGAGTCTGTTTGAAGCTGCGTAATTTCACTGATTGCTGTGTTAGCTGCGAAGAAAGAAAAATGTTATTGTTTTTCGAGACAGTGGCCAGGGTGCCACAGTCTGTCTGATCCTGTGTCAGTGAGACACTGTGCAAAGCTCAGCTGCATGTGATGCCTCTTGTTTTCATCAAGTGACTGCAGTGAATCAACATTTTACTTAGCCTGGCTCCTTGCTTGAATCCTGACCGTCTGCATTACAGGGCACAATTTCTGCAAAGGTTAGGAGGTTATATGGAAATTTAATTTGAGATAGAAATAGACAGGGAATTGCAAACGCGCTAGTTATGAATAGTCTCATTCCACAGATGAATCAAAACATAACTTCTTTTTTTTTTGCCAGACTTTCTCTAATAGTAAGTCTTGAAAAATTCTCTTTCCATATTTCATTAAAGACATGGGGAAGAAATGTTGGTTTACATTTTGACATAAAAAGTATAGCCCTGTATTACTTCTCCATCACATATTGCTCACCAATTTTTTAACCTCTTTCTCTCTCGCTCTCTCAACACTGTTTATCACTAAACTCCAGTAGGCTACATATTTATGCCATGAACTTACCAGCTGAAAGTCCTGTGGAATGTTGTCCCAATAATTTAAAAGAATATAATAATAAAAGAATTTATTTTGGGGAGACTGGGGATTTTGAATCACTTCACAGCAGCAGGAAATTGCTCAAATTCAGTTCATTTACAATCTTGCCCCTTTTCTTGACCACTGAAAACGTTATCACCAGCTCAGATTTAAAGTTGTTTTGGATACCTGATTTATAGAAACCAATATTAACTGACTACTAGACAGGTTTAAACAAATGGGGATGAAAAGGGTAACATGGGTGTAAAGTAGATATTAGTCCAGTCACTATGGTCCAGTTGGATGGATACAGAAGGATGGCCACCGTTATCACATGACGTTAAACTTTGAGGAATGTGAATCCTACGGGGATAAAGTGGATTATTGTCTTTGATGATAAGTAGCAATTGAGGGAAACGGGGAACCTTGTGTTACATGAGAAAATTGTCATGCAGAATAAGACTCGTGGTTATTTCTTTTTGTAGTTTACCTGCTGTCACAAGTTTGTGGGCCCTACTGCAGTCTTTGTTTGTTTACAAATGGGTGACTGGAATTGGAGCCAGCCCAGTGGATGCTATACAAAAAATAGTGCAAATGCTTATACAAAACAACAGCTGATTCAAATGCACAACTAACTCACGACCACAAACTAATCATGTGCAAATCAATCTTTGACCAAGATTCAATTTAATGAATATTTGATCATGCCCTGATACTTTATTCTAAATGATGTTAGGAGTATATTCTAAGTTTTAGAAAGGGTACTAGACAAACAAAACAGTGGGCTAAAGTTAGATGCTACTTTTTTTAAACAGCAGTTTCCTAAAACACCAAGGTGGATTTCTCCTAGAGTTTTGCGACTTGCACTAGAAGTCTGACATCAACGTGTGACCCTGCTCAGACTTTCAGAGGTTGGCACTGAGTGATTCCAACCTCCCTCGTGCACCTCTCCTGCTTCTTACTCCTCTCTCGTCTCTGACTAAAAGTGCTGTGTGTCCATCATCCCTGGAGTCAGAGCCCTGGTTGGATTGGTTGTAAAACAACTCTGTGCTGTATTTCATGTCTTCAAACTCACCTCTTTCTGTCTGGGAGAGAGTCTTCACTTCACTAAGCAGGCCTCTACACAGCTAGCTCGTGCAAAGTCATCCCCACCAACATTCCCTGCTGGGTCTGGCTGTCTTTGTCTTGAAAATATCCTCGCCAGACGAAAGACCCTGAAGCACACTGTCCAATGTTTTTTTATAAATTTATTTTCACATTTGGCTTATATTTAAGTAAAAAAACAAAAAAACATTGGCCAGCGTTGTGGCTTGCAACATACAGGAGCGGAGAAAATACGAAAAGATCAAATGTTGCCAGAAAGCCAAAACACACTGTCGAGTGGATTTTATTGTGACACTTAAATAAATTAAATTACAGTAGCACAATAACATTTTATAATTATCTTTTTTTTAATTTTATTTAAAAATAGAAATAGTTATTTGCTAAGTGAATTGTTGTTATTTGTAAGCTGTCTTCTAGTTCAGTCTCTTCCAGGCTGAAAGACATTACATCAACATCTAACATTGTAATAGTTAGCTTTAGACTGAGTCTTCAACTCCCCCCTGGCTCCTCGTTAAATGATCTAGCATCATAGACACATGAATATGATGTCATTGTTTTTGCAATGTGCAGGGCGTTAAAATAGTTTTTATCCATAAATCGTAATGTATTTGCTTTCTAGGAGGAATTTCCATAATGAAAATTTTTTTTGTTCAATAGAAAAAAGGATTAAAATCATATTTCCAGTTTGGTGTGAATTTCTTTTAGGCTGTATCATCCGGCCCTAGTCAGAGGTTTGCAATCTTGACGGTTTAGAGAATTTGGTACCTTTTTGAAATGGAACTTCTTATAGATTTTCATCCCAACCCATGACACATGCGAGTTTGCTGGATGCTTTTCAGAGAATCTTAAATGACTTGGAGGCAGACACATCTGGCTGTACATGTTCTCCTTGATGTGTTTGTGGGTGATCTTGACAAACATGATATCCCAACAACATTTTTTTTCACATCAGTCGATATCGATAATTATTACAATAAATGTCAAATCATTATTTCCTTCATATTTAAAGGCTGATGTTTGCTTCTGAGTGAAAGCTAAAGGAAGCAAATGGTTAAATGTGGTTTAACTATTTCATTATTGTCAGAACATGACAAACTATACTTGAACAGAGGAACATTTCATAATCATAAGTACAGTGGAAAACGCTTATGTAATGGTTTGCTGCTGTGGACTAATGCTTACTGGCCTAGTGCTTGCAGAGGGTCCACTAACACTTGTTTGGGACTGTAACTTATTGCTTTCTGTGTGTTCCAATGGGTG
Source organism: Labrus bergylta (assembly GCF_963930695.1). Lineage (NCBI taxonomy): Eukaryota > Metazoa > Chordata > Actinopteri > Labriformes > Labridae > Labrus > Labrus bergylta. The sequence goes on along the minus strand of NC_089207.1, from coordinate 22,845,635 downwards.
ATATTGTTTAAATGGTTTGTGATGTTGCCTGTCTTCGCTGGCACGTTTCTTTGTCACAGTTTACAGAGCACATTACTTTGTTTTTTAAATAGCCAAAATATCTCCAAACCACTGAAGTTGGGTGTCATTTCTTGTCGATGTTGTTTACTCCTGCTTTGAGCTGGTAGGCACATCGTTTTTTTTAGCGTCACTTTCACTCATTGAGGCTGTGTTTCCTTTCTGCTCTAAGCGTCTATAAGCCTTCCTACCACTATCCCTGCGACACGATTGGCTGTTTTGTCATATTTTTCTTCTTCTTACTATCGGGTGGCAACTAGCACTTATGGCAAATTAGCACTTCTCTTTCCCAGTGTGGGTGCTGTAATTACATGTTTAAATCTACAAGACTTTTAGCGAACAATTGTTATATTTATATTGGTAAGAATGATATTTGTATGTGTGAATGTCGTTGTTCGTTTGTAACTCTGTAAATCTTGTTGCTGTCTGTTTTGGCCAGGACACTCTTTAAAATGATATTTTGAATCCTGAGTTTCTTTTCTTGTGAGATAAAGTTGTGAGATAAAGGTTAAATATACAAAATGAATAAAATAACTGAGTTTGTTGAAGTTATCAGGAAAAATGGCGAAGGAAAAAGTTGTCTATACCTCTGTATACTTGACAATTCTTATACGTAACTTTGAACCTAATGTGAAGTTATTTGCTTAAAATGACAACGTTATTTCAGCTTAATTATTCATTCATACTTAGGGTAGAAACATTCAAACATCAATTATTAAACTTTATAGATAACCATAACACTTTCAAAGCTGCTAACTGTGTTTTGAATTTTTGATTATTTTTTTTTTAAATGTTAATTCAACTATTTTATATTCATTCTTTTTGTACATGACTTTTCTAAATTCACCCAGATTTCAGCCCTTCAATATGTGTTCAAATCCAATGTGGCTCTTTTCCTGTTTCATTCCACTGTCTGTCTCTCCCCGATTTCTAACTCTATCCACTGCGCTATCTCTAAATAAAGGCACACATGCTGTAAATGGAATAAGAATTGGCAGTTTGATTTGATCCAAATTAGGTTTTTTTTTACTTGCCAATTATACGCATATGATACAGATATGAAAAAGACATCCTGAAAACAAACACATCCAAGGTTGTTGTGTATTTTGGGGTGTATGTGTGGTTCTTTAGCTATCATACAGGGATCTGAATGGCCAGCAAAGTACAAGAAAACGTGCAGTAAAAGTTGAGCAAGGTGAAACATTTTTTCCAAATGGATAGAACCTTTTTTACTTGAACCTCTACTTTGCCAATAAAAAGATTTGCATTCAAATGATTGAAGAACCTTACTTGACCCAGCCTTAGTGTGTGTATTTGTTTAAATGTGTGAAGGCTCAGGGGAATGTGAGCAGGTTGGTAACACAATAGCTGTCTGATTTGAATGTAATCTTCTCCCTGGCAGTGCAGGGAGCCAGCGTGCGCCCTGCTCGTTGCTCATTGTGTGGAGATCAACGAGATCCCCAAAATTCACGACACATAGAGGAAGTGACCTAACCTGACCTAACCCAACTGAGTCAGGTCTACTGGAGCTTGTTTAGACCATGAGGGATACAGCAAACTGGAGCATATGAAATGAGACTGTCTCCATCATACTGTTGGTGTTTATATAGTTTTGTATGATCATTAGCTTGATGAAACTTATACCTAGGATCTCCAGATGTTTTGATCTGTAAGTCAAGAGTGGGCATTAAATCGAGGCAAAATTCTATTTGGGTAATACTTTGCCTTTGTTTAACAGGACAGCTGTAGAGAGACCGGTATTGTTTAGGAGGAGAGTGGGAAGACATACAGCAAAAGGGTCCAGTCAGGGACTCAAACCAGCAACTGCAGCAGTGCGGACTGAAGCCTCTGTTTTTGATGCACAGGCTCCAAGTGCTGAGCTATACCAATATTTCATAATGACAATTATATTCATTCATCTATTCAGATGCTTTCTGTTGGTATTTATTTTGTAAAGATGTGTAAGTGATATGTCCTTTTCGTCTTCTACTAATATCAGCTAGCCTTGATGATTTTAGTGTTTATTTTCAAATCAAATTGAAGTGTTGTATCGCTATTTTCCTTAACACTTTTTAAAGTCAAAATTCTTGGTAATACAATTGATCTTATGAGTCATAGAGTAAATGTGCACACTGTGTTACCATGTTATATGATAGGTGTTTTCTGCTCTGTTTCTTAGCCAGGGGTAGGTTGTTTACTGGTATCCTGACAGATATTCACTCTCATTCACAATTATGTTTGTATAGTAAACGCAACAATATTGTTGTAGCGTAGAGCTGCAGCCTTTTTTTAAATAAAGAAATTTGATTTGTCAACAGATGCCATCCCTAAAGTGTTTCCCTTAAAGTAAACAGCCTTTGTTTTTTGGGTTTGTTATGCTGCTGACACCTCCCCCAATTCTACCTCACTGACCAAGCCAGAGAACACCAGAACACGACAGAGCAGCAACACAGTGCAGAAGAGTGAGGGAGAGAGAGGGAGGTCTCACAACAGCCTACCGAATATTTGCCTTTTTTTATCCAAGTGATTTAAGCATTAATGGCAGAATGTAGCTAAGCAAGGGGATTTAGATTAGTTTAGTGTGTTGATAAAATAGAGATAAATGCAGAGCCATAAGCGTTTTATTTATATATATATATATATCTCCCTGCCTTTGTTTATTGCTTATTTTTATGCTTTGTGCAGATGCGGCATTGATTTCATTAGTCCCTGCCCCCTTCTTTCCGAGGGTTTCCATCAATAAACAGGATTGTTTCACTTAGGAGTGCAGTGGGGAAACTAATGGCTTGTAATGGATGATAATGGATTGTGTTTTTAGTCTGTCTGCCTTTCATCTATGAGACTATTGCCTGACCGTCACACACACATACACACACACACACACACGCTGTAGTATAACCTGCTTCTGTTGTTTATATTCTCGTACTTATATAACTGGACAGAAGCAATTAGCTTTGTGGCAAAATTGTTCTTAATGTTCCTTTATGTTCCCTCCTCTGATGGGGTTCAGAGTTCATCAAAATAAGTTGACAGAGTCTCTGGTTATTAAAGGGATACTTCACCCGTTGAAACATGAATCTGTATTGACATTGGGTCATACATGTAGTAGAAATGTGAAATACATTTTGAAGTTGGTGCCTTCTTGACTGAGAAAAGGCAGAAAGTGTATTTTTGGCTCATGTGGATGAAAGACACCAACTCCCAGAATGCACAGCACCGCAGGCCACTCCCACACATACGGCCGTTTTCTCAACTGATTCCGAGATTTCTTCCTGAAGGAATTGGCATCTTGGAAACTACTGGCAGAAAACAGACTCTCTGTCTGTGTCCATAGACAAACAGTGAGAACATCAACACCACCAGTCCGCCCCAGCTCGAGCCGGCCCCGGCTCCTCGTCCTCACCGCCGCCGACAGGCAGGTCTCCAATCTTGGCTGCAGCGGCTGCTATATTTTGCGGCTCGTAGAGATAGCCACGAAAATCCGATTCAAGCACAAGGCCTTCAAAATCCCCTTCATCCATATCAATTTGAAGTTGAAACATCATTATTTTGCCATTGTCGGTTCTTATCAGCTTTCTCCATAGAGCCTGTTAGCATAACTTCCAAGCAGTATGGCGGATGTTAAGTTTCGATTCTGGGAGTGAGGTCCCACCCACTGATCTGTGATAGGTCTGTAGCTTCAGTGGTCGAAAATATGAGGAACTAGTGATGTAGTTTCACCCCCGCTAACCACAACCACAGCTTCTTTTGTAGACAAGAAATACCAAGATTTCCCATCTCAGGGGAAAATGAGGGCGGGATGCACGACCATTCAAAAATACTACCAGGTTTCTAATGACACAAAGCTTAATACAAATGGGTGAAGTATCTCTTTAATAATGTGCTTGGATTGTTCTTTTTGGTTTCTGAGAGGTTGATATAGCGTCTCATTTCGTTCCTTGTGTGATTAAAACAGTTGGTTGTCGTGCAGTAATTACTACATGGAGATAGATTGTTGTGCTGATTCACCTCCTGTGTGGTGTAGTTTAAGTTTGAAGTAGTTTGAGTCACATTCAATTCGATTTTGGTTCAGCAGAAAAAGGGCTTGTATAGCTCAACCATAGATTTAGTTTTGGGTTGAAAAAATCCACAAGTTGAGTTCATTTATCTCATGTATGGTGTATGAAATAATGAAACTGTATTGAAGAGGTTTCAAGTTCAGACTTTATTTTTAAGCTCTAGTGGCCTTCTACTGTCATCCCCCTAAACATGCAGGCAATGTGCTGAATCATGGCCTGCATTCCTGTGGCCAGAACACTGTCCAGTCAGCTCCAGGAATCACACACACACACACACACACACACATATTTACTTACACTCACAGACAGAGGGAATGCAGTCAGTGACTTTGCTTTTTCGGGTTAAAATTTTTCATACAGTTTGTTAATTTAATATAAAATATATTTATTCACTACATTCAGAAGCATTCACTCCTATTTGAAAGGCTGGAAGGACTGAAGCTTATTTCAGTAATTGATCATGAATATAGATGGTTAAGCGGGCTACACACTAGATCCGCCCCCTTTCGACCAAAGTCAGCAAAGGCCCAATTACAAGCAGATGGTTCCAATTATCTTGCCAGATTTTCCTGTGGTGTGACGTGTGTTAAGAGTGATTTCACCCTCCCCGATCTGCTTGGAAGACAATCAAAGCCGCCCCAATTTCTAATCTATAAAATGAAACATGGTTAATATTTACGATCAGAATTCCTGTTGTGTTTGGAGGACTGCCGAGCACGCACTCTGTGGATTGTCGGGTGTGTTGTCATCCCAGCTGCGACATCAAGAGTTCTGAAGTTAATGGAATGTACCATTATCTGGGGAGTTCACCTTGAGCGAGTGTGAGAGGGGGTGGTGAAGTTTATATCCTGTGACTGGTGCACGAGACTGCTACGATCTCTCTGTAATTTAACTGCTTCGTTGTGTGTTCTTTTTGCCAGTGTGGTCTTCTCTGTTCTTTTGTTATGTTGTGATTCAGGTGAACTACACATAGCATTGACATAAAGACAAAAGTTGTCATTATAGCGTTATATAACAACTTTTGACTTCACTTTTTGCCTCAGGAAACCTCCCGCCCCCTCCTCTCGTCTGAAATGGAAAGTCTCCCCCAGGGAGTTGGACACCACACACTATAAAAATAAAACTGTTAAATGTGTCATTATTTGTAGTCGTGTGTGTGGTCTCTCAGGTTTAAAAAAATAATTAGAGATTTTACAAGTCTTTTAGTGTGTGCCAGGCTTAAGTCAACGAAGCTTCAGCGCTAAAGTCAAGACATGTCATAAATGGACAAGAATTTTTGCAGAGGAGAAGACACTACCAGACAATATTTTGTTTGAATAGATTTCAATGTACAGCAATTAGAAGAAGGACAATCAATCGTAATTGTACGGGACAACGTTTTTTTTCAATGATTTGCACGGCTTGAACAATCGATTTTTCCACAGATGAGGCTGGAGTTTTAGCCTAGATTCAAAAAGTGCATGGATGATCAAGTGTCACCATGGTACCTGTTCATTTTCTGCTTTGCTCAGGGTGATGGAGTCCGACAGTTTCAGTTTTCTACTGCTCGGCTGAGATGACGTAAGAGCTCTATCCAGCGAGTGTCTTTTCCCATAGAGCTGGATATTCATTCTTGCTTTGTGTGAGCTAATCCCCTTCTCTATGCTCTGTGGCTGAATGAGGAAGGCTGCTGGGGAGGGGTTGGGAGAGTTTGTTCCCCCCTCAATAGTCTAGCCTGCTGCTTCTTCTCTTAACAGCAAGAATAACACAAGGACTCTTAGCTCTTTTGAATTAGTATGTCCGGTAATGTGGTGAATTGCACACATTATTTCTATATGTTGAATTTATTGAAGTCCTGCAGTTTAGACTTCACAAAAACAAAAAGCAAACTAAATTAACTGATTATCCAATCTGCAGGAATGAATCTGTTTCTTGCAAGTGAAAGTTTGTTTTTCAATTAATTACCCCCCACCCCACCCCACACAAACACACACACGCATGCACACACACTGCGTTGAAGTGACCCCAAGACAGAAGTCACAACACTAAATAGTTTTTAAATAATCTTCTCTAATGCATTTTCTTGCTGTCTCAATCACTGAAGCATGAAAGCAAACTATAGTGCCTGCAGACCATTTTCAGCTCTGTAAATAGTGCTGTACTACCCCCTGTTGGCTGTGCACTGCCCACATACACCATGCTATGCCTATTGGTCATATGATGGCTTGAAGGCTGGTGTCTGAAGACTTAATATTTGTCAAGCCTTATACATGCTACATGTCATAACACTGACTTTAAAAATGACCATGAAGTACCTCTGCAGTAAGAGCTTCTTCATGCTGTCATTCTGAATGACCATATTCTGCATGAGCAAACCTAGGTGGTTCATAATCAGCACAATGATATAGGGGTTGCAAGCTTTGTATACTTGGAGCCATTCTTTTTGCTTGGTATTAACAATTTCTCTTATCATTTCTTACTGTGTTTGAACGGTTGATAATTGTGAGTGTGCTTTTCACAATTATAATATTTCTGTTTTTTCTTGTTCTTTTTATACTAAGCGATTTCAACAACCTTTAAATTTACAGGTGTGCATTTGACTGAGAGTCAATTATAGTAATCTTTAAATCATCAAAACAATTCTAGAGTTTAAATGCACAGTGTTTTATCCATGCATGTGCTTGGACATCTGAGGCTTGAGGGATCAGTCATGTGAGAGTTATTAAGGTCACAAAGCAGTGTTGTTCAAGTCACAAAATTGGGCACTGGGCAAGGATGAAAGGAACTCGTACAATCCTTTAATCTTTGAACAGGAAACAATTTATTAAGATTAGAACAAACACACAATGGCAACGCTTCACAAAACAAATCTGAAAACCAATAGGAACGGAGAGGTGAAATAGAGAGGAAAATATTGGTCTATTGAGTGGCTTACAACAAAGGTCTTAATAATTTTCTCTCATTTGGAGCTGTACTTCTGGTTGCTGAATTTGGGCCCTGACTCATCTCGCTTAACTATGATACATGGTAGCCCAGGATTTGTGCTTTTTCTATATTTTCTATATAAAATCCCCAAACTTTAATGTGAAGTGACCCGGTGTTCTAAAATCAATCTTAGATGATCTTTGCTCAAATGTGTAATGTCTAGATTATTGTAGTAAGAATGAATCTTAGATTGACTTGCAGACACAAGGTCACATCACATGAAAGGTTTTGAATAAAATGCACAATTCAGGGCTGCAATAACGAATCAATAAAGATCTATTATTCAAAGTGTTGGCAACAGATTTGATTATTGATTCGCTGTGTTGTCACTTTCCTTAGCGCAGAGCTGTTAATGTCACACCCAGTTGATCTATCTCAGTACAGTGTGACAAATATGTGCTGGATTTTTAATTTCTTTATAGTTTGATTATTATCTTGATAGCTTTCTTTCCTATGGCCAGATGTGTTTCTTAAAGGATGACTTGATGAGAAGACTTTTAGTTATTTTTGACTTGTGAGTTGCTTTGTTAAAAGGCTTGTTATTGTTAAACATCTGACTGTAGAGATTTATTAGAAAGGACTGGGAGGTTGTGGACTTAATTTGTGTGGTATGTGCATTTTAGGGCATTGATGCTTTTGATGGGGAATTTAAAAAAAAAACTTAATCTAACTTTGATGAAAGAAAGCAGTGAGTGACTCCACTGGCGTGTTGAAGCTGGGTTTTTGGAACATGTCCGACATTCATCAAAAGCAAAGCACAACAAAGACATGCATTGGGAAAAATTGGTGGCATGAAACCATTCACAAAGAATGTCCCCATGTGTACTGCTCTTTTACAGAAAATAACCAGTAATATGGCACCAGTGGCGCCGGTATTTACCACCAGATGGCAGTGTTTACCAGCTTGATCTATGAAGTTTAAAGGCCTCAGAGAGCCAATAGGATTTCCCCCTGTTAACACAACTTGCACAATGCAACAACAATGTGAAAAAGAGTCTTCAACAGCTAAAATGAACCTTAAGGCTGTTGATTTCAAATGACGACTAACGAGTTAATGTGTTTATGGGATCTAAACAAAACTTTTTATATTATTAAAAGTATATTCACAAACACTACTGTTGAGAAGTTTGTTTTTCTCTTTTACAGCCACAGGAACTTTTTAACATTTTTCAAAAAAAGGTGTAACTAAGGCACTACATGTTTATTTAGGAGTAGTTATTTTTCCCCAAAAAGTAATTAAATGACTAAATCGGTATATATTGATGCTCAGTTTCCAGTTTCTTTTTTTCTTCATGCTAGTTTCTTTAGATCAGTCTTTGAAGTTTAACCTCTGGCCATCTATTTTTTTTTTTACATATTTAAAAAAAACATTTACAAAAAACTGCGAAGAGGACTCTCTGCAACTTAGTAGCATAAAAGATTAGGAAAATATAGAGAGGACCTGTCAGCTACCGGAATCATGAATCTGCAACAGTGCCGTCATTACGCCTCTGGTCATTTATATTGATTCAGGAATTCAGCATATTGGTGTCCAAGTCGGTGCCTCACAGCGTTGCAGAAGGACATGTAAACAGAAAGCAGGATTTCAATATTTACACACACACACACACACACACACACACACACACACACACACACACACACACACACACACACACACACACACACACACAGTGCTGTTATCCCCCTGCTGGATCAGGCCACTCTCTCAAAAGTGGGACAACTTGGTCTTACCATCACAACTCTGTGCAATTCAAATTAATGGCCAGATTTTACAGGGGTGTAAATATTGCACCTTAAACTGTCTTTTAATAAAGGGCAATTTAAAGATTATTGTTTATTGTAAACAGTAAAGCAGGAAAAAGCAATGTGTTTGACTATTTTCTTTATTTTCTTTATTTTAACAAGATTGTGTGTACTTGTAGACACATTTTAACTCCAGGTGTTAACAGGGCCTATGGTTTACTAACATAAAGTAAGACGCTATCTGTCAGTGAAGATGATTGCCTCATAGGGTTATTAAGAGGAGCATGTGCTTGAGGTTGCATCCCACCTAAGGAAGTTTCAAGTTTGTGTTGTTCATCATTCACTCCTTTTACTTGAGCCATATTATGGGGGGCATTTTGAACAGCCTTTTTTAAATAATTGTCACAGCACTCTTTAACCAAAGTTGTATTTTTCACCAGAAGATGGCAGTGTGGATTGCTGTCACAGATGTATACAGTATATATGTTGAAATGAGTTTTTTTCAGACTTTAGCAGTTCTAGTATGTCAGCAAGCCTTTCCTTAACAAATCTATTCGATTGTTCAGTAAAATAGTGTTGTTTGTTTGTTGTCACCAGTCAGAAATCTTCTATTTCTCTTTGTTTATTTTCTATTATGGGTCCAAGGCTGACCTTTCAAAGTGTGCACTGCAAGAAGTTTGTTACGACCATGAAGGATGTACATGTGAACTGCATGGAAAACCGGGTCATACACGATTCTTCAACATTTTCAGGAATCAATTGTCAAAGCAATTTCACACTTAATGACTCAGACAGAAATGTCCACTATTTTGAATTTAGAAAGAGTCAAAAAAGGATTTCAGTGAAGGGTTCATGTTTTTGACTGTTACTGTGTCAGACTTTAAAGCCTTGCCAGGAAACCACTGTTTGTTTGTTTGTAGCTAAGCTGGTGCTCATGATAGCTTGACCGTCGTCAGAGATTTAGGCCCGAGTCATCATTAATTAATCCACTCACAGTGCTGTCCTCTTCTTCTCACCTTTAATCTTGTAACGGTGTATAAACACAGCACACACACAACCACACTCAAATGAGAAGGCAGGAAAATGGGTCAGAGCTAAAGCCTACTGCTGCAAAGTTACTGATTTAATAAAGTCTTCCTGATCCAATGGCAGCTTCCTTTGCTTAACCTGCATTGGACATTATTTAGTGTTTTTTTTTTATTACTATTATTTGAAATTTTTGATAAAGAACATTTATAATGATATCTTCCATACATATTTGTTGAATGTTTGCCTTAAATAAACTCATTTGACCTAAGACATTCATGGAATACTGTAGGTTTGCTTTAAGACAACGTAAGCATTCAGTATTAGTGTGTCACTCGGAGGTTTAATGAAATGTAGGCCATGGCATCGAAAGGCAGATGACTCACTTCGTCTTGTAGTTCTGTGTCTAATTCAGAGAAACACAGGCTGTTTTCCAAACCGCCTACTAAACAAGTAGTACATGATATTTTTTTTACTAGTTTAATGCACTTAACATTACATCCAAGTCTAGTCATCAAGTCTGAATTAAATAATCATGTGTTAACTCCAATAACATCTAATGTCCAGCAGTAGTGGACTTTTTTTGTGAGATATGCAGTCTTACATGTACCCTTAAACCCCAGACTGTGCCTTCCCTCCCGACATGTAATGCTGCGGTTAGCATTACTTCTGTCCTCTGTTGTCTGCACTCAAGGCCCTGTGTTCATAGACTGCTAATCCTTTTAATGCCAGGTTTCACTACTCATTACTCAAACCTGCTGCTCACATACACATCAAACATGCTTATGTAACATGGATCCTTTATGCGTTGAAAAGAGAAGCAAAGTTTGGACCTCTTCTGGAACAGATGACTTGTCTTCGGCTTTGTGCTCAAGTTTCCAGGCAAACAATGCAAATAACATCGGCAGCACAGCTGACTGCAGATCGCATTTATCAGCAAAGAGCTGCATCTGCCGTTATTGTGGAACCATTGTGCTGTTTCAGTCCTCTATAATCATGTTTGAGAATGTTGGAGCACAACCACTACAACACCATCAGCTTGATGTCATTTGCACAGTTTCTTTGTTGGCCTGCAGAGTCATCACTGGTGCTAAGTCAGACACTGCAGAAGATTATCTATAGTGTGTGAGAGAGGTTATATTTCCTTCATTCCGCATTGTATAAAATCTGTCATGATGATAATTGATATTTACAAAATGTAGTTGATTAAGTCAATAATACCAGGCTTGAGAATACAATATTCTTTTTTTCTTAAAGCAGTTAAAAATGATTAAAATAAATCTGTATCAGCTCTTCTTCTTCTGTTCTTCCTCTTGTGTCTTTATGGGACAGTACGAATGCTGAGGCAGTGGATCGAGGCCATTCTAGCTCCTGTGTCTCTTCCTGACTCTTTCTCTCTCTCCTTCTCTCACTTTGCCTCTCCGTGTGTGTGTGTGTGTGTGTGTGTGTGTGTGTGTGTGTGTGTGTGTGTGTGTGTGTGTGTGTGTGTGTGTGTGTGTGTGTGTGTGTGTGTGTGTGTGTGTGTGTGTGTGTGTGTGTGTGTGTGTGTGTGTGTGTGTGTGTGTGTGTGTGTGTGTGTGTGTGTGTGTGTGTGTGTGTGTGTGTGTGTGTGTGTGTGTGTGTGTGTGTGTGTGTGTGTGTGTGTGTGTGTGTGTGTGTGTGTGTGTGTGTGTGTGTGTGTGTGTGTGTGTGTGTGTGTGTGTGTGTGTGTGTGTGGAGGACTAAGGACTTGCTGCTGTCAGCCCTAATTCTCCAACAGCACCTCTCTCTTACGTATGGAGGCCAAAATTGCCACTCATCATTCGTCCCTGCCTCTCTGACTCACTCAGTAGCTCTCTGTCATTCTCCATAGTCAGGGTGTGACTATGGAATACCACTGCCAGGGCTTACTGGTAACATCTGTGTGTGCTTTCCATCATCAAACTACAGCTCAGCCAAAAGCCTTTACAATTCAACATTTCAATAGGCCCTTTTCTTTTTTGTGTGCGCATGCAAGATTGCATTTCTCTCTGACACATTAGAAGTGTTCTTCCTGTAAGTAATGTACTTTTTTTTAACCCAAAAAAACAAACAGGAATTACACAAGATACAGTAATGGAAAGGAAAACGGATTGGTAGTTCTTAAAACAAAATAGTACATTTTCCCTGCATGTGAAACGATTCGATGCAGAATCTATTTTCGATTCAAAACCATTCTGGATTCATGGATCTATGGAATAAATTATTAATTAATATTTTTTTTTGCTGCTCCATTTGGAATTCTACTGAGTTAAAGCTAGCCTTAGCACTTAGCAGGGAGTGACTGATTACCAAAAAAGAAAAGTTTTTTGGAAGTTATGAATCTATTTAAATCTCAGAAGATAAGAATCTCAAATTTTACACGTATCAATTTTTTTTCCCACCTCTACTGAGAATCAAAGAATCATATGACCCTGGTGAGTTATAGATGGAGACCTGCTGTTAGTGTCTACATAATGAATTACCACCTTCCACAAAAAACTATTTGAGGCAGTCCTTGTAGTCATAGTTTCTTGAACGATAGTGCAAAAAAAAGTTGATTATTTTTTTTTAACCTAAAATCTGTTAAATACTTGCTTGGGTAGAAATTTGAAGCCAGTCTTTAAATATTCTTGATTTAAAAAACAAAAAAGTGCTGAACATACAATATTGTTCTGTTGAGAGTTCAGACCACTCAAAGCACTTCTACACTCATGTCACGTTCACCCTTTACACACAGACATTCAAACACTGAGGGCAGAGGCTGCTGTGCAAAGTGCCAATCTGTTTCATCGTACCTGGCTATTAGAACAGATAATGTTGATTATACATTTCTGTTTGTTGGAAGATTTTCTGTATCTTGTTTTATTTAATTTTGTTATATATATATTTTTACTAATTTTGATTAATTAGCTATGATCGTGTTTGGCACCTGTTAAGGAACGTTGATAAATGCGTCACAGAAATTTGTCTTTAAAACACTAATGAGAGTCTCGGGCTCTTTCTTGTAGCTGCTGTTTATCTTTCATATTAAAGGTTGTATGTGATTGCAAGTGCTGATATTTTTTTGACATGGTCTTCTTTTTGAGTAAGAACAAATGACCTTTGAGGAGTCTTTCAGTTGTCTTGAGCACACTGTGTTTATATAAGTGTGCAAGGTAGCAAGAATCCTGCTCCCTTTTGAGCGCAATGCTTTTTCTCCTGAAAATCATGTCGTGTTTGACCGTCCATTCTCAGAGACAGGCTCTGAGTGGCTAATCTGGAGAACCGGGACAATTCTATATTATACAGGCTGCACTCATTGTTCAAGTAGTGTTTCACTATAGACCAGTCATTTCTGAAGTGTAATGCTCAGTGTTTCCCACCTGGGCAGGCCGTCCAGGTTTATTAACGGTCGCCCCGGTATATTTTTTGCCGACTTGATCGACATTGAAGACAAATGAAGTCTCTTTGAATGCATTTGTTGCAGTGTGACGTCTGGTCTGTTAAAAACTTCAAATGTTGTTCTTTTTTGTGCAGCTGCTTACTGTTCTAAAAATTAGATCACCTTCCCTCGCAGCACAAACACCCTTTTTTCTAAAGCTTCTCTCCCTCATGTTGAAAACGTGCATTTAAAGATAACGGTGGGAACGTGCCATTGCGCATATAATGCTTCATAATGTGCGATGAGTGCTCCTCTGTCTGTCACCCTCACTGCTCTTTTTATAAACTCTAAACTGGTCATAAGCCACGTCTGAACCTTCAGTGTGAGGATGACGTCAGTTGAATTGCTCTTTAATAGTTTGAGCTTTTGTTAATACTCAAAGTCTTTAAAATACTGAACATTACAATTCATTATTAAAATATGCTTTAGAGGGGCGCTGGTGGCGCAGTGGTTAGTGCGCTCGTCCCATGTATGGAAGCTGTGGTCTTCCAAGCGGTTCAAATCCGACCTGTGGCTCCTTTCCTGCATGTCGTTCTGCACTCTCTCTCTCCCCCAGTTCTGACTCTATCCACTGTCCTGTATCTCAAATAAAGGCCCAAAAAGCCCAAAAATAAATCTTAAGAAAAAGAAAATGCTTTTGGGTAGCCGATTGTGTGGCGTCATCAAATAGGATTATTTCTCTTAGCACCCCCAACTAAAACTGACTTCTAGCGTCCCTCCACTAACAAACTAAGTGTACGTATAATGACATGTTACGTCAGCTGCTTTAGAGGGGGTTCACATCACATGGTTTAACAGTATTCACTCATTGTGTGGTTTACTGGGTGCTCTTACGCTGCGGGAACGTCACCAGTAGAGAAAAAAAAGGTAATTTTGGACCTTTGGAATTTCAAGCGAAATTTATTTTTACCAATTTTTACTTATTAGTTTTTTTTGTTTGTTTTTTTAGAGGTAAGAAATCAGATAGTCAGAGTTTGATTGTGTGTTTGGAACTGTTAGTCGTTTTTAAGTCCTGTAAACAAAGAGGTTGCTGTAGGACCGTTTAACTCAACCAAAAGTCATGTTCTACTGATTCACCCCAGCACATGAAGTCTGTTAGGACAAGTGAAATCCCCTGCATTGTGCTCATCCTTTACCTGTTGTTTCTTGGCTGGCTGTCGCTAAGCCTGTGGAGGCGCTGTGAGTGCAAGTTGTGTTTTCAGTCTGTGGCGGCCCTAAGCCATCTTAAGGCGGTCTTTCAATGAGAAATGACAAGATAAGACCCTGAAGCACAGGGTCTCTTGTCTATCACGCAGAGGGCCGGCAATAAAATAAATAAAAAACTACAGAGTGTTAAAAACTTTTAAGATATTAATGGTTTAGAAACTTTGATAAATGACAAGAAGAAGAAAAAAGTATTTTAAGTATTCCCATGTTTTTTTGGATAGTCCTTCTCACATCACTTTCAAACCATGGATGTAAAATGTAAACAGAGCATCTCCATGTCTGAGATCTCATTAATGTGGTGATTAAATCACATGATTCTAAAGGGAGACTGACTGCGATTGATTGTGCCCATCATATTATTTGTGAAAGAAAGTTGAGGCCAAATGTTGTCCTGCTTTTCAGTGTCTCAGGATAAAGAGAGCAGGGGGGCTTAAAGTGGAGGAGCAGGGAAATCACTCGCCCACATGCTGATCACTGTTGAAGGTTTATGTAACTCCCAGGATCACATGATCACACGTCATCACCCGCCTAGTTACTGTCTGTACCCAGTAATTCACTCCCTAGTCAGCCATTCAAACACAAATAGATGACATAGACAGAGGACAAATTAGGAGCAGGAATAAACAGAGTCATCACAACCCAGCATACTGCCTTTTGATTCCCTGTGCAGCAGCATCCACTAATGCATCCATAGGGCGCGACCCAGATCTGCTCACTACATTTAAGAAAGAACAAGGGGCATTAGAAAACACCAAACAAAGAAGCTTGGGACACTTTGATCTTTTTCTTTGGAGTGTATGTGATCGTGCTGACTGACGGCTCCATGAGAGTACGGGGAGTACAAGTGCAGGGCCATGACGAGATGGCTATGAAGCTTTTGTTCTGGGAGCTGGAGCAGCATCTCAAAAGGTAAAATGAAGACAGGGAGTCCCTGTGGAGTCAGAATAGGGTAGCAACGCTTGGGCCAATCAATAAAGTAGATGTACACAACGGGCTGCACATCTGTATTTTTCTGTTAATTCAGCCATTCATAGATTCAGGGGCAGCATCAATTGGAAGGAATTATTAAAGCAGATTTTATAAACATATTGACTGGGCCTCATCTCACTGCACCTTTCATTTCATGTTTTAAATGGAACTTGCAGTTTTATTAAATTGTAGCATTTGTTAGTTTTTATTGAATTATAAACAAGTGTCTATGACATTAATCTGTGGTACAAGTTTGTGTCATTGAAAACTCTTCAGGAGACAATCACTTAATAAACCTACAGCTTGTTCCTTTTTTTTTGTGAAGAACTTGCCATGTGCTATTTCTCAATGGCTTTGTTGCCATCATGTACACTACAGTAACACATTGAGTGTACTGGTAACTGCTTTACAACTTAAGACTTGCTACTTTTTGAAAGCATTTTTTTGTATTTGCATTTTATGCTTGAGATGTTAAAATAGATTCACTTTTTAAGTTAATGTTTAGTTTAAATGAGGTTCTACACTTTAAGAACCCTGACACAGTGTCATTTATCTGAGCCCTGCAGGCGTTTATGATGCATCAGGTGGTCTTTTTTTAGGTTATAGATTCTTTCTAATGTTTCCATGTTTTTATGAATACACTTCCTTGTGTTGTTAAACAACTATTGATCGTAGATTTTTTTCGTAGTCACACTTCAAATGTGTGTTTTAGAAACCAACAGATTAATGGTGTACTATGTGGTGCATGTGTTTAAAAAATATTTGGAAAATCACCCAACGACTGTTTAAGTACCTTCAGCGTTTGTCTGCGTACAGTCTTTGGGTCATTCCCTCTTCAGTTGCTTCAGTAGGTCACTAAGCAGGTGTTGTCTTACAGCAGAGCAGTAATACCAATCTTCAGCTCACCTAGATACCCACAACATATCCTGCAGGTAACCTTTCTCTGTAATGAATCAAAAAAAGATACCAATAAAGCAGTATTTTAAGATTTCAGCATATTCAGACATTTTATTCAAAACAATAGCACAGGCAAAGGTGCATCCGTTGAAGCACCACAATCCTGTGTCCAGAAAAAAAACTCCTCTGTGGCTTTGCAGAAATTATGCTGGACAGTTTCATGGATCAACTCCACTGGTAGAAACAACACATGATGTGATGTTGCAGTACCATTGGAAAAACTGAGAATGCTTAATGCTTAATTTAAAAGCCCTACAAACATAAATGTATAGCCACATTGCTGTATAGCTGTATCTAATGGTGTAAACTCAGATTTGTTATCTTAAAGCGCCTTATCTTTCCGTCAATGGGAATTCAACCTTCTTTTTTTTTCTTCAACACTATTTTGTTGATCTCCCTGGATTTCTACCACCTGAACCATGTGTAGCTCCTCCAACGTTTGTTTCTGAGTCTGAAGATATTAGACATGGGTTTTTAGTCAAGCCCAGAAATAGTACTGGCTATTTGGGTCTGGATAATTGGCTTAACCCTCGTCCAGTCGAAGAAGAGATCGGAAGAGATGAATGCAGCTTAGAGCTTCTTTTTTTTTTTTAAGCTATGGCTTCTTGTTAAAGTGTTAGACAAGATGAGAGCACAAGCTGACATCTAAACAAGTTCTTAGAGGCCTCGTCTGAGCTTCTGTTCATGGCACTGGTGCATAATAAGTCAAGATGTGGGTTGTCGTAGAAAAATAAGCCTAAATCTCCATTTCAGGGTTACTGACTTTTAAATGAGTTCGATGGAGTCGGGTACACAGCAATGGAGATTTGTATCTCTCCCAAGTAGCTGACTCTTTGTCAGGCTTGTGATTTATCAGCTACACATTAACAGACCCCGGCATAGTCCTGAGATAATCTGCTGTGTCTTCTCAGGACAGCATCATGTCTATGACCTCTCCTCCAGTTGTTTGTGTGTTTGCTCTATGATACACCTGATGTCATGCAGCATTTTATAGGACTGGCTTTAACCCAGTTGTTTGTATATTTGTATTTGTACCTTCTATCGATGATTGAGTGAGAGAAGAAACAAAAGTAGTATTTCTGTATTTCTTTGTTTTATGTTGAGAACTGCAGTGTGTGTGTTCATACTCAAGAATGTCGTCATTGTGTCCACGTGTTTCTGAGGGTTTTGGGTGTGAAAGGAATGTGTTCATACTTCACTAGAGAGGTAGATTCCTGCATGTTGGTGCTGTGGGAGAGACTTGTTTAGAGGAGATGGGAATTTCTGTGGAGATGAGTTGTTTTGGGTGTGCGTGCATGACTCTGTGACCAAGATACTCCCCCCCCCCACCCACAACAGTTTTTCACCTACAGGAAATTTTAAAATGGTCATAAAACATGTTTTAATTAAGTCAGTCACAGACTCCAAGTAACTTTGAAAATGTCTGAGTGAGAAGATTGCGCTACTTTTACATTTGATGGTTTAAAAATAAATGATTTCCATTGAGATTAATTAAGACATATAGTTTTAAAGGTGCACTATGGAGTTTTGGTAGAGAAATGTGAAAGTTGGAGAAATGTACAGATTCTGTGGTAGCTTTTAAGCTCTAAACGGTGTTCCAGGGACCCATTTTTCCTTTGAATAGTTTGTGTATTCAGTTCAGAAAATATAGCATAGAATTGTTTAACTTCTCCAACTTTCAAATGTCACCACCAAAACTCCATAGTGCACCTTTAAAGGTAGACGAAGAGTTTTTCCTGTCAGAACCTCTTCACAGGTTTTGATCCTGACAGAAAAAAAAAAAAAAATCATATCATTTTAATTTTAAATATTCAAGTTTTTTTTTTTTTTTAACCTTAAAAAGTGTCAATGCTGTCCAGGGCCACATGGGGGCAACATAAGTATGAACAAGATGGCAAGAATGGATGTTCACTTTGAACATGTGCCCAGTCCTCTGATTACTCCTTATAATATAAATATATGTATTTATTTTTTTCATAAAGATGTTATGAATATTATTGTTTTCTTAAAGTGTTGGGCTACTGTCACTGTCCTGTCCTCGACTGCTTTGCCAAAATTGGCAAAAATTTATAATCTTTTGTGGCAAGCAATTCCATACCTTAAAAGGCCCTTTTGTTTTAAAAGTTAAATGGTTCCATGAACATATGGTAAACATTGCATAAAGAATCATATCACTCCATAATGTTTATAATTTATGACTACATACTGTATTCACTGTATTTACACCCAAACAACAGCACGGGACAAAACATGATAAAGTGACAACAGTGGTCAATACTACAGAGAAAAGACAAAAAACAAAGCTAAAGTAAGCCATCGTAAGAATAAGACAAATTAAAACAAGATAAAAATAAGACTATACCCTCAATCAAGTACAGTAAAAGCAATAAAAGAATGGGATTTTACCACCGATCAATAAAACATGGTGAGTAAAAGCAAGGTAGAAATGAGCCATCAGTAAAAACACAATAAAGGAAAGACATGATAAAAAGTACAGAGATCATTAATATACTAAAAATGAAGGAAAGAATATAATGACCAAATATTGTTTTGACTGAGTGATAAACTATAAGACTAAACCAATCATGACCCTTCATGTAAGGGTTCTTGTTATTTACAGAGTTACATGTAATTGGTTAAAACAGAATACATTCCTAATGGCTTAAACATTCACCTTCATACTGACGCTTGTTAATGTGTATTGTCGCTTTAATGAAACAGTCCTAAATGTTGCCCTTCTACTGCTTGTTTTTCTGTACTGTAGCTCTTTCTTCTTCCCTTCTCATCCGGTTTTCCCCGGTTTCCCCCGGTTTCAGCCGATCCTGGAATATTTTATGCTAAAACATGTCAGCTGAGCTGCAGGTGGGGGCGTGTCTAAACAACAGCCTCTGTGTCGACCAATCAGCGAGCGGCCTCTTGGTTCGTCACAGGATAAATTATGCGGGTTTGTTTGGAGCTGCAGATTTTCAGTAGTGCCGAGATGAGCTGACCTTGGATGTGTTTGTACCGCTTCCGTCGGTTGAAAAGAAGGTGTGGATGTGTGTAGCGGAGCTGGTCGTTTGTGAGAGGATTATAAACATGGCCAGTATGAATACGCCGTGCTTCACCATGGCTATGGACATAGGCGTCTGCCAGCTGAGAAATCTCTCCATATCGTTTCTGTCGTCGTTGTTGAGCTCAGAGAGGTCGCTCGTCAATCTCGACAAAAGGTAAAAACGTTAAAAAAATTTTTAAAAAAAAAGACAGAGCTGTGTGTGATCATTGTCCTGTGCTGCCTCTGTGTCTGTGTTCATGGTCCAGCTGCCTTCACCTGTAATGTCACCGCTGTGTGATGGAGGTAACATCTGCTCAGTGATGCTTCAGTGTCATTACACTAATCCGCAGTGCCTCTAAACGCTTTGAAGGGAACATGAGGAGGGTTTTTTTTTAACAAAGAAAATAGGAATTAATGGTCATTCCAGGAGCTTCCCGTAACAACTCATATTCATGTGTAGGGTGAAAAAGCCCCCCCCCCCGCAGGCTGCGACTCCTCTTTGTGTAAGAGCGAATTGGACTACAATCTGTTATTAATCTTCCTCTTCTTTTCTTGCAGTTCGTCAGGAGCCAGCGTTGTGGCTATAGACAACAAGATTGAACAAGCAATGGTGAGTCTTCACTTTGTTTCTCCTATCACTTTGGGGAAATGTTACATATGGTTAATAAACTGAGATGTTTTCTGTAAAATACAACAAATTGTGGTTTGTCTGAAAGGTAGAATTTATATATAGAAAAAGTGCTATTTATTTTTTTATTTATTTATTCAACAGTTTGCATGTTGTTGTCAGATAATTAACTCCAGGCTATTTATTTTTAAGTTCTTGGACTGTGCTTTTATGACATGGCAAAAATTCTAATGAAACACAGATAGTTAACCATAGATCATGTCTAGAGACTGCTACAAATATTGATTTAAACTTAATTTCGTACAATTGCTGTATCCGGCTGGAGACAACGTCAATGAAACATTAAATATTTTCTAATTCAATGCATTACTAATGTTTACTAATTACCATAAGTAAACTTTTAAGTTTATTTATAGTGTGTTGAGATCAGGTCTGAAACACAGGTAAATTCACGTTAAAAAAAACTTTATTATCTGTTTCACTTTGTTGTTGTTGGCTTTTGTCAACTCTGTTGCTAGGCACACTTGAAAGCTCACAGCCCAGTTATAAATATCTCGGTTTCTGATTGGCCAAGACTTAAATGTGGGCAGGATTCATGACATGGCATCCTGGGAATATGCTTACTCAAGTTTTTCCTCATCAGGGCTTTTTAATTTATCTCATCAATTCTAGGTTTAATCAAAACATCTACGTCATTCGATGTCAAGTTGTGTAATTGTTGTGTAATATTTCTAGATAATAATAATCTTCGAAGATAATAATCTTCTAAGCAAAAGTTGTGACGATTCCAGTGTAAGTATTTACACTTTTCTCTCTCGCCATAAAATAATTTCTGAAGATGCCAGAAGTACTCTCTTATCTTCCAATTAAAACACAATTATGCATTTTGCTTACAAACTGATTCTCCACTGTATTTCACACATCACAATGGCGAGTCATTTCTTTTTTGCGTGACATATTTTCAGGTTTGCCACTTAAGTGACACATTTTTTATATTCACAGCAACATTTGTCCTGATTGGCTTAAAGATCAAACAGACATTTTAATTGATTAATCTGTGTCATGTTGAAAATGATCCAAGTTCAGGTAGTGCCGCACATTAAGAAAAACATAAACCCGTTGCAGTCTAGGCCTGTGAAGGCTGTTTCGTCTTGAGCTCGGGATCCAGCCTAAAGATTTCTTTTAAAACTTTTTAAAATAAGGCAGTTTCTTTTCTTACCAATGTAACTTTTGCTGCTTTGCTAAAGTGCTCATAAAGGATTAAGCTGAGTCTTTGTAACATAACAATGAGTATGGTCTTTTTACCTGCTCTTTTGTAATGTTAACAGACAAAGAGTATGGTCTTTTACCTGCTCTTTGTAAAGTGTCTCGAGATAACACTTGTTATGAGTTGACGCTATACAAATAAAGATTGATTGATAATGCATGGTATTTTCTGACCAGCAAAAATGGCTTTAAATCTCCATCATATAGGTGAGCTCAAAAAGAATTATAATCGAATACGACAAAAAAATGTAAATGCTCAATAATTATTTAACTGATGTTAACAAAAAGAAAAGTATTCATTGCTTACGTATATTATTGTCCCACAATAGAAGTCTCCTAGCCTTGGGCAATAAACCAATCAGGGTTAATTTGCTATAAAATGCGTCCCAAATCATTCCAAGCTTCTTTTTTTTCCTCAGATAAATTTCTCATGTAAACTATGATTTCTATAAATGTCTGTCTCTGTCTCTTTAAGGACCTGGTGAAGAGTCACCTGATGTACGCTGTGCGTGAGGAGGTGGAGGTCCTAAAGGAGCAGATCAAGGAGCTGATCGAGCGTAACTCCCAGTTGGAGCAGGAGAATACCTTGTTGAAGACGCTCGCCAGCCCAGAGCAGATGGCCCAGTTCCAGGCCCAGGTTCAGACTGGTTCTCCGCCTGCCCCTCCAACAGCGGCTACACCAGGACCAACGAGCTCCGCTACCATCACCCAGCCTGCACTTCACAGCTCTGGACCTTCGGCGTAGCCTAGTCTTCGCTGACAGACGGACTGACTGACATTTTCATTGTTCTGCTACAGCAGCAGAGCTAAACTTGCCTTCTACAGCAAGATGTTACGCTGTTAAGTCAAGAATTTTGCACATATTTATCTCTCAGAAGGTTGCAGCTAGTAGGACAAGTGGTGCTCTACAGCACCATGGAGGGGGATAATCTGGCAATTCGGTATGGGTGGTTTGTTTGGAAGGAGGACTGAATTATCGTATATTTGCCAAATAACCCTTGGACATATCAACTAGAATGTCTTACCAAGAAGAAACAAAACAGCTTATCAGTGGCGATATACTTAACTATAGATAAAAATATCACTGTGCCTGTGTCTGGATTTTAAGTGATGTCGATTTTACTGATGCTGGCAATTGATGAATAGGAGGTGGAGGATTGTATTAGTTGTTACATTTTTTGCTGAATGATGTAAATAAAAGTTGTTCTCTCTCAAGGCTAGATCCTAAAGTTACATGCTGAGAGATTTGAGAGAGACACACAAGGCCTTCTTAAGAGTGACAAATGACGAATGTGAGCAATTATTATCATGACAAAGTCCCCATCTGGAATGGGGGAGTGGGCGGGAGGGTATTTTGAACAACATTTGGCAGCATTGTTACATTAACTGTGGAATGAACAAAAAAAAAACGTGATTTCTTATGGAGATGATGATGATATTGTATTTCAGTATTTCACTTTCAAGCTCCTCATTTTGCCCTTGACAAAGCTCATCTTGCTGTTTTCTTAACCCTGCTGTGGCATGTAATTTAAACCTTATTTGCCAGGGTTGAGATATTGGGCTACGCTGCATTTTCTCTTTTCCTACAAGTTTGATGGGCAAAAGACGATGTATATTTCTGTATAGTGTAAGTATCATGTAAAATAGTGAGGAAAAGGAAAAACAACAACAGATGCTATCTTGGTCACACAGATTGAAGCGGGTGAGCAATGAACGTGCTGGTCTTGCACAGTCTGTGTCATCTATTTTTAATGCTGTATTTTCAAGATTGTGGATGGAAAGGAGCTGAGGTTATTTAACTGACAACACAGACAACCATGTTGTCGATATATTGCAACATTAACTCTTACTGTAAAACCAACTTCACGTGGCTCGTTTTCTTTCTGGAGTATTGCACCTTTCTGAGTTTTTTTTTTATTTCATTTTTTTGACAGTGATGTATTTCTGGATGAACAATATCTTAAAACTCAACATTTAAAAACAAAACAAAAAAAAAATACAAATTCCTGAAATGTTTTTTCTTTTTCATTCTGTGTATCAGTTGTATGCTCACTTTCTGTGCATGTTTCTGCAACAAAAAAAACAACCGGATGAGATATTGTAACATACTTACAACAATTGCACTCGACAGCTGCACTTCACAACTTTCAATAAACGTGCTTAAAGGAGAATAAACATCTGCTCACCATCTCTTTCTTATTCCTTTTCAATTCAACTGGGCTCAGCCAGTATTAGTTATTTCAAGCAACTGTCTTTGGTCTTGGCACCACATGATTGTAAAATTCCGACAACATTACATTTGTTGTCGTGTGTCCCCCTCTGCTGCAGTCCTTATGTCAGATTACTATTTCAATAGATTGATGTATTCACTCTTATGTATGTAGAGTTAAAGGAGGGCTGTACCAGATACTACCTACATATTAAAGTGTATACATAGTGTAAATACAAATAGTTACAAAGAATATAGCCTGCTTTTTTTGTTAAGTTTTTTTAAACAACTTGTGATTTGGAGCTATACAAATTGATTGACTGGTTAAAATGCATTCCTTACATTAAGTAAAGCACCTGCTGTATCCGTATTATTTTGTTGGATGCAGACTTATAGTATCACCTGTATCACCTTCTTTTAGGGGAGGGTTTAATGTACGTGTTGTAGGTTAATTTTCCCTTTGAAAGGTAGAATGGTCTGTGTCTAAAGTTCAAATGTGTGTGATAAACAAAGGGAGTCTACAAAGCCAGAAGTAAAACTGGGCACTTCCTTAATACTCCACATTTACTTGAAAAAATGTTTCTCTTTACATTACACAGACAAATACTAAAACAGAAATATGGCACATTTTCAGCAGGAATCACAGGCCAAACACACTCTTATAATAACAGTCACACCTTCACACACACACACACACACACACACACAGGTGCTCAGTGAGTAATGAGACACACATGTTCTCCAGCCAGTGTGGTTTTAGACTGTCCATAGAAAAGCTGTCAGTACCACAGACTGCAACACTGTAAACGCTGATCGGGGCAGGGGAATGTCTCAAGGAGGACTCTGGTGGAGGCGGCGGTCGGGTAAGCTTCCCTCTCTGAGGTCTGCTTGATTTGACGCGTTTGTGTCAGTCTCTGGATCTCTGGAAGGGGTGAGCAGGAGGTTCGGGCTAGCAGGGCTTGGTGAGGTCATGGCGGGGGGCAGGTGATGGGTGGGGGGGGAGTCCAGAGGCTTCTTCCGTCTCACATCCCCATACGGATACTCTGAATGATCTGAAATATGGCTAAGAGAAAACAACCATCACAGATTATTTGTTTTTCATTTGTATAGAGAATAACTCTTATTCTAAAAAAAACCCATTTGAATTGTGTCATATATTAATGATATATGAACATGGAAGGTGAGCCACACATGTTTCATCATCTATGTTTATTCTAATGTTTCAGCAGGTGAGTATCTGAACAGCCCCCCCCCCCCCCCCCCCCCCCCAGTAGTAAACATCATTTAGCACACATTACAGATTGTATTTTCACAATTCATTTCCTTGGGTTTTCCCTCCCAACCAAGAGTATTACAAATATTTTATAAAGAAATCAAAATAAAAGTGGGCGTGTCCTTAGGCAAGCTCTATAATCTGAAATAATCCTCCAGAACGTTAGCTGCAACATGTTAAAGCCAAACGTCATGTAGAACACGATCATCAACAATTATTGTGTAAGTTACTTCTTATTACTCTGTTCACAGTTCAAAGCATTACACGTGCATACCTGATCCACACACAACAAATACAAAAAGGGCAAGCAGCCAGGGTCCCACGGGATACTTCTCCTCTTGTGGTCGCTAGGGAAACACAAACACACACACACACACACACACACACACACACACACACACACACACACACACACATACAGGTATTTAGTACTGCTGAATGTAAATAAATAGGGATGATTCTGCAGAGTAACTGTAAAACTACTTGGGTGTTTATATATTTACAAAATCCTTCTCAGGATGTTGTTGATCTTACTTTTGGCTCATGTCACTCTTTCTCCGTTCACATGCCTCCAACAGGTAATTGTGTTTTTGAGAACTACTGAAATGCAATCTTGATGTTGCTCCTCAAAATGGTCACAGAACTTTGTTTTTGCACATGACATACCCAAATGAACCCAAATATTCTGAAATGGACTGAGTATTTTTTTTTTTTCTTCAGTTGTGGCTCTCGTGGAAAAGATGAGTGAAACAGTACTCATGAGTGTAGACAGATTTAGAGAGAACCCATCGGATGATATCATCTGTTTGGACATGTGACCTGACTGTCTGCTGCTGCTCAGAGAGGTTGTTGCTGTGAGAAGGTTTTAATTATGCTGGAGGAAGTGGTTGTTTTCCTCATACAATAGCATGTGCGTGTTTGTCTTGGTACAGAAAATGAAAACAGCCTAAACAGCCTCAACTATTGACCTTTGACCTACTGTTTCAATACCATTATGTGACAGGGGAACAGGGGGGAGGGGCTTTGACAGGTACAAACTCTCGTTAGGATAATAATCTAATAATCTAAAGTGTAATTTGCAATGAATTGTAATCTTCCTCTTTGGCTCCTCTCATTCATTCTGATTACAAAGGCATCATAACTGTGTGTTCATGCCAATGTGTCTGTGGGCCGATGACATTATACAATGCTACTGGGTTAGTGTTTTTTCATTTATTAAAATTTGGATCGGAAACAGTTTCATAATTTGTAAAACATGCTGTTGAATCAACAGTGTTTATCATCTATGAGTCTTTTAAACATTTTTAAGATGAACTGTTCATAAATGTTCATATTGGCATGATTAGGTCTTTGTTGAGAAACTTTAAAGGGACGTGAAAGCCTTTTTACAGTCCCCTTTTTATTTAGAACCCCCCCCCCAAATGTAATTGCTTATATTATGTTGTAATCATAGTATGTCTAAATGAACTGAATGGAAACCCGTTAGATGATGTGGAGAAAACAAATTGAAACCTAAAGTAAACCTCTCCTCTAAGAGAGAGAGAGAGAGAGAGAGAGAGAGAGAGGGTGGGCAGAAGTCTTCATCCCTCTCTTAACCTATTTATATATATATATATATTTTTAAAGTTGTGATTATGTTTTGTACTGTGCCAGGATATTATTCTATCACATTTGAGAGAAACCAAAGTGCAGTTTGAAAGTGCACTCACAAAATGATTCAGGAGGAATATGGTTCCATCTTCACAGTGAACTAAATTAGATCATTCTTCTCTGTTTTGGAGCCTCTTGGATTATTGTCACGCAATCTTTTCAAGGCCAACATTTTATTGTTACTCCAGAAAAAGTAACGCCACGTTACAGTAACGAGCAGGGTGAATAAAAGACATCTGAAATGAGCCAGCTCCTCCTGGGTGGGTCACACTGAATACACCGGAGAGAAACAAACACGGAGCTGCAGAAGGTGTGACAGGTCGACATATGTGTGATGATAAGAGCCAAAGCCGGCTTCACCATCATCTGCCTCACCATGCTGCTGTGATCAAACCCGAGTGAACGTCACCTCTCATCTCACCAGCGTCTTGGCTACGTTTCCTCTCTGCGTGATGTTCTTGCTGTGTTTCTCGTTTGCCATGCGGATCCTCTGCTTAGCCACCATCTTCCGGAGCGGTTTTTTAAAAACAACCCGGGGATTAATCAGTCTGGTTTTTTTTTCTGCCTGTAAATGTTTTTTTTTCTGAAGGAACAGGCTTTCAGCAGCACCCCCGCATCAAGCTCCAAAGACCCCTGACACAGTCGAACTCGGAAACTTGTTAACTCTTCTTTCAAAATATGAGCATTGGCATTTTGTTGAATCAATGCAGCGTTTCAAGAGGAGGTACCGGGATGCAGTCTGTCTTTTTATTTTTATTTTTTTTACCAAAAGAAGGATTTGGTTTAGTATTCGACACATTTTAATGCCGTGTTTTCTGTCTCTTAGTAGATTATAAAAGTAGAATTTATCAAATCAAACATTTATTTTGAAGCTCTTCACAGGACGTAAGATGCCTAATTGTAGTTTCTTTGACAGAGCTCCTCACCGTTAGATGCAGACAGACATTACTGATAGGTAGTGTTTTCACTGATTACAAGGAAAGTATAGAAATCATATTTAATTACTGTGATGCATTTTGATAGTTTGACAGAGAGCAGCACTTTTTTTTTTTTTTTTTACAAAATATTTTATAAAAAGGTTGAAAATACTGTAAGGGATCAAGTGAGTCTTTTTTATAGATGCACAAGAACAGGTTAAGGTGTAATGAGAAGATGAAGATCAATTTATATGATTTGACAAAATCCATAGTAGGCTGTTATACAAATGAATTAGCCTACCTTATGTAAATGCAAAATGATCCAATCAGTGCACCTCCAAACTCCGTTTGAATATTGTAATATTTGAATATTGTAATGGTAAGATGTCTGTGTTCTCAGTCATCCAGGTCATGGTCAATTCAAAGCTTGATCCAAAAGCAACTGGACTTGTTGCTAATAATCCACCAAGGCTTGAATTTCTTGCTCCGTCCAGCAGATAGTTTAGAACTGAAGAAGCCTTGTGGAGGAGAGGTGAAACGTCAACTAGTCCAGTTCCCTTTGGATCAAGCTTCAAATTGTAATGGTAATGCATTCTAATTTTTCCCTGTTTTTTCCCTTCATATTCATTTTTTATTTAACTTTGCATCTTGATTTGAGGGTAATGGACTGTTCAGAACCAACCATAGGCTGTAAATATTAATAGACACAGCCTGAGTGACATCACCTGTCTGTTACTGCGGGGGGCTTTGGAAGCCCATCAATGGTGGAAGCGCTGTCTCACCCTAACTTTCATTGAACCTAATGACAGGCTGAGAGCTGGAGCTGAGGAGGGTCTTAAGCCAGTCAGTAAGGTCAGCTACAAACCTTATCATAAATACCACTTATCCTTCATCCCCCCCCTTTAATTATGACAGTGGATAGCGTCAGAAATCAGGGAGAGATAGTGGGGAATGACATGCAGCAAAGTAGACACAGGTTGGATTGGAGCCCGGCTGTTTACTTTGAGTACTGTAGCGTCCGTACACGGAGCCTCTAACCATGCCACTTGTTCCTTAAAGGATTGTATTTTTCAAAAGTTATACTGAAAGAAATTCAAGAAGACATGGCAATGCTACAATTCATACAATGTGTGTTCAATAAGAAGTACTATTTGAAAGTTTATAAGTGTGCTCAGCCTTAACTCCTGCAGTCTGCTACGACAGTCATGCAATGATTTAGAGTTATCTCAGTATTTGACTGCATTCATTTAGAAGTAGACTTCTGAATATAGTGGACGTCATGAATTTGGCCAACACTCAGTGAAATCAGTAACAGTTATAACAGACTTACAGCTGATGAGTTATTCAGCTGCTCAAAGAGAAATGAGGGCAGAGTTTAAGGTTTATCAGAGGTTGCTTAGCAACAGTATCAAAATTATTTCATGGGGGGGGGGGGGGAGATTCTATCAATTAGGCAAACAAGGGAAGGCTGAACAAGTCCAAACAGCCGACCGATGTTGTGTTGTGTTACACTGCTGTTATCACAGAGGGAGTGCTTCTTTGTTTGTTTCTGGTACAGAACAATGTTGATCGGCTGAACGACTGTCACATTTCGTGTAACAAACAACAACAGCAGGAGTCAAATAGTTGGTTCACACACACAAATGATGTCCACTGTGGTCCCTGATTGTTGTTTTTACATTTCAGATGATAAACGATGATTAAAGCAGGATTTATTGATTTGTTTTTCATGCTTGTGTTTACTACAAAGATTGTAAGTGGGAGAAATACAAAATGCAACCATAAACCCCAACAATAATTGGAAATTAGGTTGTTAGTTAATTAAGAATCCTGTTTATTAGAATAAAAGAAAAATGAGTAGAAAACTGTTCATGGTTTTGCATGTAAGGAGAAAGGACAACATATCAATCCACACACAGCTTCTATGCAGTGTCCATAGCACAGGTTAACAACTTACAGCTAGAGAAAAAGTTCAGTATGAAATCCTTGGTTACCAAAAGTTGTTGTAACATCTCTATTCATATCTGAGCACGACGACTGACATTTATACAGAAGTAAACAGAGGACCTGGTTAGGGCTGTGCAATTAATCACAATTTCATCGTTATATGAGAACTTCACAATAAGCACATTGCATCTATCACGCTAAAATGCAAACAAGCTATCTTTCTCTGCATGCACACAGTTTGCCTATGGATGGAAACCTGGGCATGATGTCCATGCTTTCACATCATTTTGATGCAGTCGATGAAGATTAAACTAGCTCACAGCTCCCCTCAGATTAATTAGTGCCAATTTAGTGGTGGGAAAAAAAAGGCTTTATGTTTTTGCAAAAAATGTTACATGTTGCAAAAAGGTTTTGTTAAAACATAAAGAATAGGAGCGACACTCAGCTGTGAGTTACAGCTAATATTCAATATTTAGTTATTCTTGATTTGTGGCACTTCATCATTATTGAAATAAAGAACTATGTTATTGTACACGGCATATTTTTCTGCTACAGATCAAATGTGTTATATGTTTATATGTTCAACGTTAACATCAAGCTTCTCCCCTTCCCATCCCGACGGTCTCCTTAGAAAAAAAAAAATAGGCGAATTATTCAAAATGTGAGTGATATATATCTGATTGTGTTTGAATAATTTGCTTTTATTTAATTAACGGTTATTTAACTTGATGCTAAATTGTTCATTCATTTCATTATTTCTCGATTTAAAACCACATGATGGGTATTCAGGAGGGACTTTCTTGAATTTGAATATTGTTTGTATGTAGGATTTTAGTATTTTTTTTTAATTTGTCGATCAATAATGCTTTTGATGAATAAAGACTTTAATGCACCATAAAGTGAATAACCAAAGTCCTATGTTTGTGTTGCCTGGTGAAGTTCTTTCAGCAGTGTGGTTTACTTTTACTATTTTCTTTAACTTTTCTCAAACTTGTGATGTTTTTCATCAAGAGCAGAGACCTTGAAAAGTTGAAAGGACTAATCAAACTGTCCATTTGTATATGCGAAATCACATTTGTAGTGTTTGTTTAGTCAGAAACAGCAAAAGTGTCAGGAATGTGAGGGGGAGAGGATGTTTTGACAGGAAAAAAAAAAATAGGCAGCGCCAAATGCACAACACATTCATTTCTGTCTTCAGATGTACAGACCAGACGTTCAGAGGCTCTACATCTGTTCAAACACTGTGTTTTAAATTTACACATGAATGTGCCAGTAGTAACACTTCTGTAAGTACAGAGAGACCTATATGTTCTCACTCTGAGTTAGACCAAAACGAAGAGAGGCAGGGGTCTCTGAGGCTGTTTACAACCACTCCAGGTGATAATTATGGAAAAGCTGTCAGAATGGCAGACAGAAAAGGTAAGTGAACATGAACACATATGCACGTGCAACAAAGCAGCTGTAGCAAGGGGAAATATCTGAGATTGAACACCCGAGGAAAAATGCAGAAATAAAAACTCAGAGACATAATGCAGCCTATAGCAGCCATCTCCCATTGTTACATCACAGCACCTCTATTGTTGGAAACCCAAACCTACAGTAGCCTTGTCATGGATCTGTTTTCAGACGAACATTTAGAACTTCTGACCTAAATTCTGACTTGTTTTCCTGAAAACCTGCTGCCTTAATTCTAGTCTTCACGCACCGTGCAGAGCAGAAACATGCAGTCCAGCACCGCACCAGAGGAAGGTAAACAGTAGTTAACTCTAGGGAAAATAAACCAGAAACGTGAGAGATGAATTCAGGTAAAGAGAGACGAGGGTGGAGTGGTAGGGGGGGGGAGAAAATGTTTGATGTCTGCATGTGAGGGTGTGACATGAACAAAATAAGCCCTGTAAGAAGAAATGTTGGCATGTTGCTGGGTTGAAACTCATTACATCCCAACAAGCCCCCTTCTCTTTCTTTTTTTTTTTTTTTTGATTGCCAGGCTCATTCGCCTGCTGACCAAACTCCCCGTGGCCTTCACACTGCCGTGCCAGACAGAGCTGAATATACAGACGCTCACACATATCCAAAACTACACATCTTCACACACCAGCATCTCTGCTGTTTTCTGTTTGTTTTCAGGTCAGAAATCAGAGATGTTCAGTGTCGTTGCTTTCAGAATCAAATGTCTGCTTGCTTTCTGAAAGCCCAGTGCTGCTGTCATCAATGGGGAAACAACACTGGTACGTCTCCTGCCACATATGCACAGGTCTTTAACAGCAGCCTGGAAAGGCAAACAGGCTTTCAGACATATGTGTTTTTAAAGTATACAAATACACAGGCAGGACTTCCTCTCCCAAAAAAGAGAAACGTTCCAGTAAAAATATTTACTCATAACTGCAGCCTAGATACTCCAAAATAAATAAATCGTACATTTGCCCTCTCAGAAACTTGTGGAAATAAATTTCAGCCTTGATTGTCAGCAGTCTTTTATCATCTTTAGGATGGGTCAGTCGACTTAGCTAAAAATCTTCCAGGTTTGTAGATCTTTCAGGTATGGAGATGACATGAGTAGTGACTTAAAAAATCATATTAAAGGGTTTTAGAGTCAGATTTCATTTTCTGTTATTGCTCATTATCAACAGAATGCTGCGTCTTCAAGTGTTCTCTTTTTTGAACGGCCACATTCAATTCTTCTCAATGTCTTTTGTTGCATGTCCATTGGGGACATGTTGATATGGATACTAGATTCTCTCAGATGGCTGTTTCATCGTAAATATATTTACACAATGACTCCAGGTAAGTAAGACTGGATGTATAAAACAGATGAATTTGACTTTACAGTGAAGACCTAAAAGACCTGATTTTTAAGGTTGCATAATAGGTGCTATTTAATGTGAATTTCTTTATACAATGTGGAACAGGTTACTTCAATATTCATTGCAGGTCACAACAGTGTTGCTGCTACATTATCTACATATTTGCTCCCTGCACATATCTTAGTTTATAATTGGGCCATTAAGAATCCAATGCATACTGAAAGAGGAAAAGTAAAATGTAAAGGTATTTTTGTTAGTGAGAAGAAGTGCAGACTGCGTTAATGAAAATATTGGTTTTCCCCCGGACAAACAAAGGACTATTTCTTTAACTTCACCGCATCAACAGGACTCCAGGAAGTCACTGCTTCTGCCAAAAAAAAAAAAAAAAAGTCACCATTTGTTTTGTCCTTCTTTTGCGTATTAAAGCAACAAAATATCAAGTTTAAAAAGTGTTAAATGGTATTGATTTTTATTCCCAAATGTAATTCAACCAAAATGTCCACCTCCCTATGAGAAGGGGATGAAAATGTTTGTCTTACATTTAATGGTAATAGTGTTGGTTCAATGTAACAACAATGGTTTGGGGCAGACAAATGAAAAAACTGAATTCATTTAGTGAACTGAAGATGACTTGTGTTGGCTACTAAGTCATGCAGTCATGCAGAGAAAACATGACAAGACTTCAAGGTGGGTCATCATCCATCGTACATGGGGAGAATTCATCAATCAATCAAGCTTCATTTGTATAGCGCCAATTCACACCACGTTATCTCAAGACACTTTAATGAAGAGCAGGTAACAGACCTTACTATTTTTATATTATTTTACAAAGACACACAAACGTTCCATCAATCAGGCGCACTAAGCAACATTTAGCAAAGTAAAAGTTGCAAGGAAAACCAGAAAGCTTGAACAAAACCAGACTCATGTTGACCAGCCATCTGCCAAAACTGTGTTGGTCTGGGGAAGTGGGATAGAGGGATATGCAGGTGGAAGGATAGAGACAAAAAGAGCAACAACAACAACAATGAATAACATATCTACAGCCACAATGACAGTAATAATGGTAAAACCTCCGGAGTCTGGAAGACTGAAGTGTAGCAGTACTAGCGTTGTTTTCACTGCAACTGCAGAACATGTCCTTTGTAGCTTCTAAATAAGTATAAGAAAAAAGGTTATGAATGTAACAACAACACAGTAACAGCTTACAGTAATAAAAATGTGGCAAACAATGCAAATAAGAAAAACACATGCAAAAGTTAAAAACAGAAAGAAATTGCAGTGACTGTACTACGCTTTTGCTGCAAAAAGCAAAAAGTACTTCATTAACATCAAGTGCGCTACAAATACATGAACAATACAAAGTCAAAAACACACATTTGAAGAAAACAACTGCAAAACCTTCCAAACCGAATTGACTGTGAGGGCACTCAGTGGAACATTTTATTATTAGCAGCAGAAAAGAGGGGCAAAAAGGAGGTGCATTTATTGTTTGAATTGGAAAACAGCATATAGTTTCAGACCATAGAGCAACAACACAAAATCTAGCAACTATGGCATTAAATCTGCCTGGATGAGAGAGCTGAGGAAGGCGTCTGTCGGGGAAGCCCTGAGATCCCTGAAGCTACAGTAGCGCTATAGCTGCAGGGCTAACTTAGCTCGCTCTAACACATCCCTCTGTCCTGAGTCACACTCTACATGTCTTTGTCAACCTCACTGTCACATTCCAGCCTCAACTCGCTGTAAATCTCTTCACTGCACCGTTTATCATTACACCCTGTCATCAAACAATGACACTCTTCCCATTAAGAAGCCCTAAGTGCTGGGCCCACATTTGTTTCATTCAAAGCACGTATTTCTGAAAGTAAGTCATTTCTCCCTTTGACAAGCAGTTGTCCTTGTCGGCCACCTTACATAATGTATAATAAACTGAAAATAAGAACTGCCTTGTTTTCCGGATACCTTTGGATGAGTTCAGGGTTCCTACAAAGCAACCAGCTCTCACACAGGTTTGATGGTGTCCCCATGACCAGGATTGATAACATGAGTTTCTAATTTGGCATTTGTGCCACCGTGATGAGTTAAAAAACTAATATCACCATGTAGACTTAAAGAAAAAAGTAATGATCAATCATTAACATTTGAACTACATAATAAAAAAATCTCATTACAGCTTGTCATTCCTCTCTTTGTCCTGCAGGGGCCCGGAGCTGTGTTTTTAGTTTGTGGCGTTGAAGAGGAAGGTCATCCCTCTTTGTTCGGATGATTAGGGCTCCCAGCCTTTCTTTGTTAGGGTCTTCTGGTGGTTATGTAGCTCAAGCTCGCTTCATATTGTCCAGCTGTATTGAGAAACAAAACCAGTGCGCTGCTTTAGAGGCTAACTGCCGTTGTTTTACTGACCAGCCATTAGTTAAACAAAGCAGCTGCAGACAAAAAAAGAAGCACAATGAGAGCAGGCTTCAAAACGGAGAGAAGAACAGGAGGGAAAAAAAACAGACACACACACACACACACACACACACACACACACACACACACTTACAGTACTCGTGTTGTAAAGGTAAAGATGGACTATCACATGCTGTCACACGTGAGGAAGAGCCACATGTGTTAAGGCAGCAGAATGAGCCACAGAGAGTCATGACAACACTTTCAATTCATAGGCTTTTTAAAGCAGCTGCGTCTCTGTCACTGCTCATTGAACCAAATGGGAAACAACGCTGAGGATAAGATGAACGTGTCTGTATGTTACACTAACCTCTTTATGTTCTGCTTTGGGAAAACTTCTCTCCTTGACCGTGCTCTTCAATCTCATGTTCATGTCATGTTTCGCTCTTCTTTAGGACTCACCATCTGTTTCTAGAATTGTTCTCCCTCCACTCTGACCACAGAGTCACTTTTACTCTTAGCCATTAAAACAGAGACAATAACCATGACAAGCTAACGCTGATGTTGAGCTTCATTTCAGTCTTTCTCATCCCCGAATGGTCAGGTGATGGGTTTCATCGCCACAAGACAAAAAGAGCGACTCCGTCATAACAGATGCATTATGTTATCATTTTCAGGTTAATAAAAGTACAACATCTAATTGACCTATCCGGTAAATATATTTGATTCATCTATCAAAAAACCTAAAGCCTAGTGGCATGTCTTTCCCCACTCTCTCCCTACTTCACTTCTCCGTCTATAAACTTTCCTTTCTCTAAAATAAAAGCATTCAAAAACAAACAGCAGAGAGAGTGTTAAAAAATACAGAAGAAGAAAACTACGATTAGCTACCGTCATTAATAATATATTATCAGTCACTATGTGAAAGACATTATACAGTGAACTGCCTCAGCACAAAGGATATCTTCTGTCTATCTCTCCGTGGTCTAGAGGTTTGAAGATTTGTTTTTTTTCTATACCCAGGTAATGTTGGGAACTTTTCAGGAATGCATTGGTTGTGGTGAAGAGGCTCGTTTGTGACATGTGAGAATGTTTTTTGACATATGAGAACAGGGGTTGTTTATATACATGGTTACTTTCTCTAAAGCTTTTTTTCCTTTCCACAACGCCACTGTTAACACTCTAAAGATGAATGTTTACATCTGTAATTATAAGGATTAACATTTGGGAGGACCCTTCTTGCTTTCTGCTGAAAGTGGAAGCAAGTTAGCTTAGCCTGCTGGCGTAGCACACACACACAATTCAAACTTCGAACACAATCACCTTGATGCTTTGTGGTTAGTGTGTTTGCAGAGTTGTTAGTTGTGAGTTGCATTACTCTCTGTCCGCTCTAGGGGTTTCTGGTGAGGCCAAGAAACTGGGTCATCCCCCTGGTGAAAGCCAATTGGGACACACACACACACACAAATTTGAAAAGGATAGTATTGAAGTAGATTTGTCAGGATGCCTGAGGTGAAAAAGGCGTATCACAGATTGACAGAATGAGACACATTGCAAAGGAAAAAGACTAACACAGAGACTAACCCTTCACTAAATGCTCTCACCTTATCTAATAAAAATCGACCAAAACATTTTTTTTAAGCAGAAATTCAAGAGTTCTGAGAACGTCATCTCTGTACTGTGTTATTAGAAATCCTTTGGTCAGACTCACAGACTGTATATTAACATGGACAAAGTCTGAGTGACATCAGTCATTGGTTTCCAAAGAGCTGGAGACTATCAAACTTTCGGTCAGCCTAACAACAGGCAAAGATCTGGACCTGAGGCGGGCCTTTAGCCTCCTGACAAACAGGTAGACTCTACATTATGTGCTGATAAAGACATTTACTAATCAGACCAAAATCATTTTTTGTACCAGGTTATAAATATGTTTATTTCTGCTGTCAAAACAGACATTTTAATATGTGGTGTTGATGGGACTTCTGGGCCTTTTGGAGACAGTCCCGAGCAGACACTCAGGGAACACTTCCCCTTAAGCTTCATTTTTCACCATCTGAGGTTGCTGCTTGGTCAGGCTTGATGATTGATTTGATTATTTTTTATAATTTCACCTCAGTTAAGAGTTTGCCATAGAAGAGATACTTTTTCTTTAAATACATGGTTTTGATACTGCAACATGTCGATTGTTTGATAAGGCTTTTTATTCTGGCTACCATCAATCGCTGTATAAAGTGGAAACATGCAAAAACAAAGATAAAAGTGCTTAAAAATTGTGACTTTGTTTTTCTTTTTGCAAACAGAAAACTTGATGAGGAAATACCATGGACAAGCAGAGGACATCATGTGGGAGCATGGCACCATGTCTGGTTAGTTTTATATAATAATAAAAAACATCATTTGTTTAGGACCCCATGACCAAGGCCTGTTTCCGTTCCTCTCAGATGTGTCAGCAGTTACATTACTCACAGACAGATTTCACCCTCACATTAATTATTCTGATCCTCAAAGCATCAAAAAGGTTCACAGATTGCTAAAAGACAAAAGTCACTGCCTCATTTGTTAGTGGCACATCTGTGTTTCCCCTGAAGTGCATGTTTGTAGAGTTAAACCATGTTTCAGCAGTTCTTGAGATGTCTACACTTGACTTTATTTTTGATCACAACTAAAGAACAGAAACCTTTATTAAAGCAATGTTTTTATTTTAAACAGTCACAATAATCAGCCCACCTGCACAGACACATACAGACACAGGGAGCTCTGCAGGGCCATCTCAGGCTAAGCTTGTGTTTCGTGCGAGGTTTGGGTTTTCTTTGGTTTCACTTGGATAAACAAAAAGCTGCTATGACTGCAGACTGTAATATAGACGACTGAGAAGCTCATATAGCTGGGGGTGTATGTGTTCGTATGTGCTCATGTGTATGCGTGCTTTAGAGTGATACAAGACACCCTGGGTATTCAATGAAAGGAGCGGTAATGAGCGCATGGCGTGGGAACAGCTAGTTAACAGCTAATCGGCCTGCTGACAGAAGTCTGTCTTTGTCTTCAATCCTTTTCTTATGTTACTGGTGTTTTGTAAGTGAGCGGATAACAATTAGGGTAAAAACTTGCATGCATTAAAAGTACTATTGTGATAAATATCAGAAAACAGCCAAATGAAAAGTAGCCTCTAAGCAAAACCAAACACAAAAGTTTTAAATTATACCTGAGCGACATCCATATGTCACTTTAACATGTTTACTTACCTTCTTAATTTACCCCAAACGGCATTAGCCCATTTTGTTATGAAGTTGCCTGTTGATCAAAAACACATCATATGGTCTTGTGGTAAACAATTGGTCTTCAATTATGACTGTAATAAGGGAAATAACAAGTGGAAGAGTGAGAAAGAATCCAAATCAAACCAATCCATAAGTGTGTAGGCAACATTGGTTTCATTTAAAATAAAAAATAAAATAGAATCATTGACAGCATTTCTGTCAGTCAATACTTCAAAACAAAGTTAGCTTTTTTATGAAGAAGCATTGAAGTCACCAGGCAAATACCAAGGGTCAGGATATGAGCTACCATTAGCCGAGTGCATGAGTTGTATTTATACACACATTCATGTATATGTTCATTATGTGAGTTCAGTGAAACAGAAATGGCAAATTCAAATTTTTTCCCCTTTTAATTTGAGTCCCTGGCACACCATGAGTAATGTTTTTTTCAGCAGGAGCAACAAACACCGAGGCTAGAAGGCTTCACCAAATCAAGACATGTAATGCAATAATTTAGTGAAGTCAATGAAACCACAATGTCCACCTTCAACACCTTCCTCCATTCATTCTATGTGTGTGGATCTATAGGACG
Source organism: Labrus bergylta (assembly GCF_963930695.1). Classification (NCBI taxonomy): domain Eukaryota; kingdom Metazoa; phylum Chordata; class Actinopteri; order Labriformes; family Labridae; genus Labrus; species Labrus bergylta. Next base: position 22,807,266 of record NC_089207.1, on the reverse strand, counting down.
AGAGGGGAAGAAGAGAGCACACAAACACAGAGAGTGGAAGCTCTGACAGCAGCTGCAGAGGTGTCTGTCTCATTGAGCTTCTAATGTTTAACGATGTTTCACTTTATTTTTAAATGTAGGATTTCATTCTGCGATCACTTAATAACAGCTAGCACAGAAGCTACACCCCCCCCCCCCCCTTAGACATGGATTGTCTAAGAGAGAGGAGGCTATAATCTTTCTTTCTTCCTGTTACCCTTACTTTGTATTCTGGTCTGTGCTCCTCCTGTCTGTCTCACTTTCACCTTAATTTACCTCATCCACTCAGGAGTCATGAAGCTGAGGAATGGGCAAACGATCAAACTGTTTGTGTGTGCATGGGTGTGTGTGTGTGTTGGAAGCTCTGCCAACCTGAACCTGCTGACCTGCAGCTCTGATAGGCCCTCAGCTTCTCTCTGGAGAGGAAGCTGAGTGTGAGCTCTCCCTGCAAGATACAACCAAAACAGAAACAAGTATACTTTTGGTTTTTATCACAACCATGATTCAATGATTCATGGAAACTTGGTGTAAAAAGTTCAGTTTTAAATCTGCTAATTAAACCTGACTGCTGTGCCAAAACATCCAGATGTGCCCACCACATGTTGTTTTGATGTGACATAAGGATGTCATGAAATCATCAAAAGTACAACAAACTTGAGTAATTAAACCTGTATGATATGTCATAACCTGGCTCCAAGGCCATGACAAATATGGAAAGAAACAGCTTAATTTGAGGAAACAATGATTTATTTGCACAACCACCCACAACCATAGCACAAACAAACAAATGTCAAAGTTTAGGCCAGAGAGAGAGAGAGGGAGAATCCACCCTGGGGTGGGGCGTTTATGCCCTGTCAGACACAGGCCCAGGTGCCCTTGATTGATTGTTTTATGGGCAGCAGTAGCTCAGTCTGTAGGGACTTGGGTTGGGAATCGGAGGGTCGTTGGTTCAAGTCTGGAAATTGGCCTGGTAGCTGGAGAGGTGCCAGATCACTTCCTGAGCACTGCAGAGGTGCCCTTGAGCAAGGCACCAAACCCCCTCCCCACCATCAGCTCAGGAGCGCCTGCTGTGGGCAGCTCCATCACTCTGAAACCTCTCCATTAGTGCATGTCCATAGGATCCTGTTTGTGCATGTTTGTGTAGCATGTTTACTAGACAAAGTGTAAAAACAGATTTCCCCTCGCAGGATCAATAAAGTATAAATTCAATTGAAACATCCAACTCCTCTACTAGAACTAGGGAGGGCAGAATCAATTAGTTACACCCTGACTAAGGCAGTGACCGTCACAGATAGAATTTGAATTCAATTAACTTAATGATTGCTCAGATCTATATTGTGTTGTTATTTATTAATTTTTTTTTTTGTCTTGTGACAGGCACCCAATACTTCTTTGAGGATCCAAATAAGTAGATGAAGAGGAGCAGATAGCCATGAGTTAAGATTGTAGAGGGAATATGCAGCGTCAGCATTTAACTCAGTGTTCCCTCACTTTTCACGTTAATGAAATCAAAACAGAACCTTTTCTGAGTTTTCTGGATCAGTGCCCTCACTTACTTGCCCTCAGTGGTGGCTTTGCTGTGTGTTACTGCAGACGTGGACATTCCCACTCTGAGTAAAACAAATAGTTCCCTCTTGTGTCCAATTTATGACACTGCCACTATCACAGTCACCCTGACGTATGGTGTAACTAAATGTCAAATGTACACGTTTAAAAAAACGTTCAGCATCCACCCACTGCTTTTCTTTACAAGCTTGGAGGATAGTTGTATATTTTTCATTTTAAATGTAATAGTTTAATGAATACACTTTAAACACCTGAGCTATTAAAACACTGACACATGTGATATTTGAATAAAGGGATATAGCTCATGAGCCTATGTGTCTTTACAAATCTTACAGGTATTATATCTGGAGCTCTGATACTAATCGTGTCATGGTTCAGAGTCAGTACTGCTGCATTTCAACTATGAGGCGAGCTGATCCAAGCTAAGGCTAAGAAACATTGCGAGTTGTGATTTACAAACAACATTTCTGACCTGGGCTCAATTTTTACTAAACAGGATTCTTAAAAGTTCAACTGAACACCAAAGTAAGATAATTTAACAAATGTCCAGAGCCTATTTGTGTTTTGACATTTCTGAAGTTAGTGATGTGTAGCTGAACACCAAATCAAAGGCTAAATAACTTGGATTAAACTTCCCTTTGGAAAAGAGAGGGAAATAAACTCTTCTGGACTCAAACAGGAGCCTAAGCCAACAAGAACCGGTCATCAGGGACCATCGAGAAAGATTTGTTTTAGTGGTGCTTTCACTGGATGAACGTTTGAGTTATTTTATTTTGCCATATTTTATTCACCAGCAAGGATGATATTGATCAACTGCAGTTCATGTGTATACTGGCAGCTTCAAACAGCTAAACAACCCAAGCTTCAATGTCACATATTAGCTATGTCCTCATATATATTATTAAATATCTTTTATTTCCCTGAAATCCTCAAACTGACGAAACACGCTGCAATACAATTGGCAACAGTGTAAAGCTCTTCTGTATGTGCAGCATATATTATCACAATACTGACATTCCTACAGTTGAAGTTATTTTCTTCTTTCTGCTTTCAGTCCAGGATCCTGGGATTGTACATGCTGATCACTGACACAGCTTACAGAAGAGAGAAGAGCTACTGTTGATGTTACTAACAAACGTCTTTCTTAAAATGAGTCAACATATTTTTAAAAAACAGTCCATCACGCTGTAGCAGTCGTCTGAGTGTTTTATGTAAAGACTTGGTTCACAAATGGTAATTAATACAATCCAGTCAAAACAAGGGATACAAAAAATAATCAACATTTTTTTGTTCAGAATTTGATCTATTGCCCCCTTTTTTTAAATTAATAAACACATTTTTTTATTTACATTTCAGTGCTAAACTTAAACATCAAAGCTAATGGACATTCTGTCCTCGCTGGTGCCGATCTTTTCTTTTTATGTGTATAAAGTAACAAAAATATGCACTTACAAAAATATCACACTCAATTCATTAATTCAGTTTATAGCCTCAAATTCTCAAACCTCCTAGAGATGCAGTTTATACAAAAGAACCCCACGGCATGTTTCACTTTGCCCAGAAACTAAACATGTAAAGTGTGAGGAGAACTGTATTTCACTCCCATGTGTACACTGAGTGTGTGTTGTGGAAGTGACAGTAAATGAAATCTCGAGTTTTATATCAAACAAACTTCTCACTATTGAAGATGTCATGTCTTTTGATCTAGGGTTTGTTTGTTCAGAATGTCCTTGCTTAGAAGTGCATTACCACATGTTGAAGGTACAAAAATGGCAATAATGAACACTAATGGTCGTGCTGCTCTCAAATGATGTAACAACCCGTAACTGCCGAGAGGTAAGAAAATAAATTGAATGCTGTGTGTGACAGCAAATGTTTGGCAGTGCTGGAAATGTGTTTGATCTTTAAAGAGTGGGCCGTAGACGTGCAAAACATCCGTACTGTCCTTAAATGTACTGAATACTGTTGTGACATTCCTCCTTCTGTGTTATGTTGTATTTCACTTCAGTTTATCTAATTGCAAAAAAAAAACCCACATGACAAACAGTTTGTCCCAACAAACACAAACTGTCTGACTGTTTACATGCCAGAAAATCTCAATTCAGTGTAAACAAAATGTAGCGATGTTGAAAAAGAAAAAGAACATTATTCTTTTCTATCAGTTTGGCAAGCTTGTCGTTGCATTCTGAAGTTCTGTTCGCCTGTATACGTTTGTTTTATTCCAGAGAAAATACTGTGCATCAATAGTCAGCAACAACACGGCCTACATCCTGTGCTGCGAGTGCGGCTGCTCCCAAACAACCTAACCATGTATTTGTCAGCATAAATTCATATTTGGTCTACATCTGTAATACATCATAGTGTTAGTTGATTTTGAACTAATGCTTCCTTAATCACATCAATCAGATTATTCACAAGTACGCTTATTCCAGAATCTAAAAGTTAGACTCTATGTGCAGTTTTCTGATACAGCAAAAAAAGTATACTTTTAATAAATCTCTTATCAATAATAACGAGTAATGAGTAAATTAATTCACACAATTCCCTTACAAGTGAGACTCCCTAGGGCTAAAAAAAAAAAACACAAGGAAACTTAGAATAACTACTTTGAAATAAAATAGACATATTCATTAAAGAAATAAGTTAATCTAAAGTACCTTTATACAATCATTTTGTTTGAATAGATCTGCTATAAAATACATATAAGGTGACAACTGTTGCATAGAAATGTCATATTTCTTATTTACTGGAAGTGCAGTAGTTCAGGAGAAAATAAAGTCTTTCAAATGTTTTATCTCCAAAAACAAAAGAGTTCTTTAGAAATGACTGGCTGCACAAGAATTAGTTCAACAATTTAAGGCCAACCTCCCGTCAAATTTCATTTTAAATGTGGCAACAAGTTGAAAAAAAGATCCTACAAACAGGACTGTCCTTGATGTGGGAAGAGAAACAACTCTAACGCTCTGCTGGTTGGCTGGTGGGGGGGGGTAAAATAAAAAATAAAAACTGTCAGTGCAAAAATCTGTGGTCCTTCGTCAGACTTGTTAAAAAAATGCTTGTTCACAAAAATCACAAACTCAATAGTACAACAAACTATGTGACATATGTGCTATGTGCATAGCTAATCAGTGTTTCCTCAATTGAATATTATCTTTATATTATAAGTACTTGTGTATTTCTCGATGTGGTGACATGTTACTTCCCTACATGTCAGTTTTACACCTGAGACAAACTGATCCGTTGTGAGTTGAAACAAGCAGCAGCATTAAGCGGCTTGATTTGTAGTTTTAACAGATCTTAATATTCAATAAATAAAAATAAGTCAACAGACTGTTTAGTGTGATGTTTTGACGTATTATTTTGTAATTTCTTTTATTCCCTTTAATTACCTGAACTTGTTATAGGTCCCTGCTTCACCTCATATTGACATTTTCAGCACTGCAATCACTGTGGTTGTACAATTTTCCCCAAAATCTGCTAGTAAGAAAATACTTCATTCATGTTACCTATTTGTCTTAATGTATTTAAAGAGATACTTCACCCATTTGTATTAAGCTTTGTGTCATTAGAAACCTGGTAGTATTTTTGAATGGTCGTGCATCCCGCCCTCATTTTCCCCTGAGAAATCTTTGTATTTTTAACTCTGAAAAGGAGCTTCCAGTGACGCAAAAAACCTCATTTTGCGTCATCGGAAGCTGTTGTGGTTAGCGGGGTGAAACTACAACGCTAGTTCCTCATATTTTCGACCACTGAAGCTACAGACCAATCACAGATCAGTGGGTGGGAAACTCACTCCCAGAATCGAAACTTCCGCCATATTGCTTTGAAGTTATGCTAACAGGCTCTGTGGAGAAAGCTGATAATGGAGAAAAAATATAAATATAGCGGCGAGATGGCTGCTGCCGACAGGCCGGTCTTCAGTCTAGGCTGCTGCAGCTGCTGGCGGCCGCTGAGTACTGCCCGCCGGGGCCGGCACTTGATTGCTAACATAAGGCCTGCCTGTCGGCGGCGGGGAGGACGAGGAGCCGGGGCCGGCTCGAGCTGGGGCGGACTGGTAGTGTCGGTGCTCTCACTGTTTGTCTATGAACACAGACAGAGTCTGTTTTCTGACAGGAATTTCCAAGATGCCAATTCCTTCAGGAAGAAATCTCGGAATCAGTTGAGGAAACGGCCGTATGTGTGGGAGTGGCCTGCGGTGCTGTGCATTCTGGGATTCATGGATTCATGAGCCAAAAAAGACACTTTCTGCTTTTTCTCAGACAAGAAGGCACCAACTTCAAAATGTAGTTCACATTCCTACTACATGTATGACCAGATGTCAATACAGATTCATGTTTCAACGGGTGAAGTATCCCTTTAAGTATTTAAGTTCTATAAAGTTATGGGATGCCTGAAGTCTAAAAAAGAACCATTATTATTTTCATTTCAATCTTAAGCTATCATCCCTTTTTTCACTTTGAAAACTGAAAGCTTTTCATGGTAAGTGTTTGGTCAGTTTTCTTTGTTTGGAGTGACAGGAGATCCTGACAGAAAGTTGTGAACAGTACACCTTACTGTATGTTTTCATGGATTATTTTTTAAACAAGTGCAATGTTACACCAAAAAGTTTGTGACTTTCAACACAGACTTTGATGATAAAAAACCCGAGCTGATGTATTATTACAAAGTGGAACTATAAAATCTAAAGAACAAATACAACCAAACCCATCAGTGAATATGAAATTCCAGTTCTCTACCATGTCAAGAGGAGGGCGATGCGTTTTCTATCTGAGAATATTATTATTTTTTTTTTATATAAAAGAGAGAACTTTGCCAGGTTTTAACATACCAAATGGAAATCTACCAGATGAGGTGTCAAGGATCACACTCCCCCCCCGCCTTCTACTTGTGTGTCCTCATCGTAGCTCCCAGCGACCTTCTTTTACGTCAGGTTCTACGTGTGAGGCGATGTGTCGTTCCTGGAAGTGCTGATGCCTTTTTTTTTTTTTTTTGTTGTTGACAGTGTTGAGTCTCCCTGGCTGCTCTTATGTAGTCGACTCCTGCTGAATCTGGATGTAGCAGGCCTGCAGCAGATTCATTAAATTATGATTTTAGAAAAATGCAACAAGATTGTAACATGTTTTGAAGCTTTCCAGTCCTTTATTGTAAATGGATTATTTTAAACCGGAGGAGTTGTGTAAAGTTTTGTGAGCATTAAGTGAATGCAATTTCACAATCACAGTGTTGCTTTGGCATCAAATACAGGCAGAATGCCAGCACGTTTTGACAGTTTGTCTGTAATCAGTGGGGCTATGAGTGTGTTTGAGACGGCCTACCCTCAGTGTGGTGAACATCATTCCCAGCTCTCCGTGCTGAACGTTGGAGTCCATCAAGTCGTCTATCAGACTGACCTCGGCTCCCAGGTTCTTAACCCTGTGGAACAGAGCAGCAGAAACACAACGTGTTCAGTCACCATGCGTGAAGTGTCAGCTAATCGTACTCTATGATTGTTAAATAAATACACTAATATAATAGTTCAATGTGTGTCATCAACACTGACAAAAATACATTTAGTTTAACAATAGCTAAATTCAAGTGCAAATGAGATACAGTTGCTTTATAGAGAATAATTACAATGACTTTAAACAATGAATTAATCAAGTTAGAATATGTGCGTGTGTGTGTGTGTGTGTGTGTGTGTGTGTGTGTGTGTGTGTGTGTGTGTGTGTGTGTATTGTAACACACCTAGCCCTGAGCACTACATAGAGGAAGAGGGGCAGCAGGTCATCCATGCACCACAGGAAGTTGTCTTCCAACATTGGTTTTATTTCCTGGGTCAACTCTTCAAATGTGTTCTTGATGACGAGGAGTTTGTCTGACGGAGTGAACGTGGTGCTGCATGTGAAGGGAGACACACATTGTTATTCATTATGATAAAAGAAGTAAACAATCTTGGTAATTTCTTGCTTTTCAGGGTTACACGACACAATTTGAATTACAGGGAAGAGCGTATAGAATCAAAACAAGTAACACCTGCTGTATTTAGATAGTGAGCAGGCCAAGAACTTGTAGAAGTTGTGGATCAGACTCCATCTGACATCGTCATGTCATGTCAAATTCAGTGAAATGATTAATCATGTCATGCCATGTCACACAGACGTTACCTGATTTGTTGGAGTGTCTCTATAGCTGAAACAAAGCAGGCATCTTTACTGCTGGACACAATCTATGATAAAAGTAAAGACGATCATTTAGACAGGGCAACACAAAAGGTTCAACCACAAACTTAAACCTTATGTTGGCATCGTTAGAAAATCTATTACTCGTGTAATATAGTGATAGATGGCTGGAATGACAGCAGGTGAAGGAACTTGTAGTGCAGAAATGAGAAATTATTACTAAAAAAGAAAAAAGTAATTTAAAAAATGAAATCTAACCTGTATTTTCTCTCCCAGAATTGATATCGAGACGGGCCAGAACTTCCTACAGAGGAAAACATTAAAGGAAAAAATGAGGCTTTAAATAAGATCCACATAACACCAATTAGAGACTAAGGGATAAGGATCCTGGACTTAATGCCGGAAATTCACCACGGGGCTGACAGGAAAAATTCCCTTAAAGTCACAGTGAAAAATGTGTTTGTGTTCACACATGCAGATCAACCAACATTTTCAGGAAGTTTTGTGTTCATATGTGAAAACACCACATGTGTGTCTCTGTGCTATAACTGTACACACTCACTTTTGCACACCCAGAAAGCTGAGCAGGGACTGGTCAGGCTGTTTGTTGAGTCTGAGGATGCGCTCCCAGTATCGGGCCTCCTCCTGCTCCTCCTGAAGGGAGTAAAGGGTAAAGAGAGGGGGGTAGAGCTGAGGGAGCAGCAGAGGGAGGAGCAAAGAGGAGCAGCTCACCACCAAAACACCGCTGGAGAAAAAAAGGGAGATGAAGGTTTTATTGAAATACAACCTATGAGTGTGTCCGTGTGTGTTTGTGTGGTTATGTATGGACACTCACCATTGCTCTTCAAAGCTTGAGTTGTGTCTGCTTTCAGATAGAGAGGCAAGGGATCCTGGGATGGCACAGCCGTCAGCAGGTAACCCAGGAAATAAAAACCTGAGGGCAAGTACAATGTGGTTTACTAATTGATTGATTAAAATGTTATTTTATACACAGAATACATCCACATTTTTATAATTAAACTGTTTATTGCTGTTTTGACTGCAGAAGTGTTGCAGCAGTTGCATGCAGGAGCAACATCATGCCCAGCCAAAGACTTTACAAATCAGATTTTAGATTGACAGAAAACCATAAAATGTACAGTGGGTAAAGGTGGAGAGGGTTGATGGAAAGAGAGGGCAGGATGGCTGCACCACTTCAGTCTATTTCTTCCTAGGATACGAAGGTGTTGACTTACAACATGCTCGTCCTGTATATTTCACAGACAGCTTGTCAGCAGCCAGACAGGTAATACACTTTGAGTTTAAAACTGTCTCTTCTGATTTTGTGGTTTTGTTTTGATCTAATCTATCTGTGTGATGACTTGTTAAAACATCGTACATCTGGATATACCTACACTCATATTGTGTCAAATAGAAAACAGAAAAACAAAATGAAAAGATGCATTACAGGACTTCACTAAGATTATCGTGCTCGATGGAGCAACCCACCACCTCACGTGACCAGACAAACAATGAAGCAGTTAAATTTGCGATTATAATGCTTTGTACAGAGAGGAAAAAACATAAAACAAACAAGTTTTGGGTGAAGAAATGTTCGGAGAGGGGCGCTGGTGGTGCAGTGGTTAGTGCGCGCGCCCCATATATGGAGGCTGTAGACCTCCAAGCGGGCGGCTCAGGTTTGAATCCAGCCTGTGGCTCCTTTCCCGCATGTCATTCCCCACTCTCTCTCTCTCTGATTTCCATCTCTATCCACTGTCCTATCTCTACATTAAAGGCACAAAAAGCCCAAAAATAAATCTTTAAAAGAAATAAAAAATGTAAATGTTGAGGGAGACTCGAACAACATGGGCTGTGTATTCTTCAGCAAGAGCTGGATGTCACACTGTAACTGTCATATCATACAGTTGTCCAGTGGGATGCATTCTGCTGCCGGTCACCACTAATTATCACTCACTACTTTCCTTTCTCTCAAGGTTATTTTATAGTCACACACGACTTCTGCCAGACCCTTTCATAACGTAATTGTCAAGATCTTAAATAATAAATATCAAACATGTTTGAAATAAATCGGGGCGTCCCCAACGATCTCAGAGCAGATCGGGGATGTTAAGATTGTATCTATATACGACTCACACTACAAGAATAATCTGGTAAGATAATCGGTTTTGAGCAGCCTTGAGTCGTCAATCCCTGATTGTCGTAGGAATCGTACCTGGTCTGATTATTCTTCAGTCTGAGCCAGACGCCATGCTGCCACAACGCGATAACGCACTGTGAACTCACAGACTAGGAGACTATGTCTATGTCTACTATGACTTGAACACCTACCTCACAATGGCGTAGAAATGTGTAAGGAAGGCCTGAACTTCGTGGACAGCTTGTCTGAGCAGCCTGCGGTTGGAACCCACTCCAATGTAAGTCATCCTAAAAACAGTAACCAACGTCTCCACCAGCCAGCCCAGGGGGTGGTGAGGGGTTTCACATGCCTGCCAAACAAAGATGTGAATATTGAAGCGTTACAGTAAAAACAAATATCACATGAAAGGATCCCAATTACTTTGAAAACAGAACAAGTGATGAACTGCTTTAATTCCACTTGATTAGGGATGTTATTGAGTATAATAAAAATATTGTCAAATCAGACTGCATCAACTGTTAAGTGAGTCCAGGTCATTATCAATCTTTTGTGCATTGTACCTTGAGGAGGTATCTTCGTATGTTGTCATAGTTGGCCATAGTGAACTGTTCTCCATACTGAGGAATAAACTCCAAAGACTCCAATACTTTGCTCTGAGACCTGCTGAGTTTTGGGCTACAAAGACACACACATACATGCACTTAGTGTGGTATGATAGCGTTATATAATGGCCTGTTTGTGTGTGTTTGTATGCTGCTCTGTCTACCTCTGTCTTCGTGCAGTTGATATGGTAACAGCAATGTTCTCCCAGGCTGTAGACCTCTCTCCTCTCCCAGCAGCATCACAGCCGAGCCGACGCCAACATTCATCGAACACGCAGACCCACCGCTGCTCTGCGGCCACCACATACTGACCCAGCCTGCTTCATATGCACACAACATTTTCAAACTCCAAACCAAGAATAATAATAATAAATAATAATAACACGAGACAATACAAACACACTGCTCTGTTTCTTAGTAAGCCCATAAACCCCAAAATAATTTACACAAGAGAGAGGCACACAGCTGAGGATGTTAAAAAAAATGATTAGACTCAAAGAAATGGGTACCAAAAAAAACAGCTTGCTGATGTGGGTGCTGGTTGCTGAACATGAGTGCATCACCATGTTATGTGTGACCAAATTGAACTCACAGCATGCGGCTTCTCTCTCTAGTTTCAGGCTCTTCGTTGGCTGGTTTGGTGTACGTTCCAACCACCTTCAGACCTGTGGTCCACTCTCCACTGAACAGGCCATCCAGGTTGTCACCATTAGCAAGAGATAAAACACCCTAAAGAAGATGATGGGGAGGGTAATGAATGTGTATGAATATATACTTGAAGGATTGTATAAAACGATGATGAACATGGACAAGATACTCATATGAAGAAAAGAATGCTAGAGATGATAAAAAAAAATCACACAAGAAGAGACAAAGATTCATTCTACCTTCCCATTGACAGTCCAGTCATCAGAGAACTCCCCATGGAGAGCTGTGTCATCATCTGACACCAACAGACCTTGGCCCTGATAGAAAAACACAAATGCATCATTAATTGAAACAAACTAAGTCATATTAGGAGGAAGCACTGTCATTGAAGTCATTTTGACCGTCATCTCTTATGTGGGTAACAGAAAAGCAAACAACTCCTCAGTGCTGCTATGCATCAAAGCTATGGCACAAAAAGGTGACTTGATTCACCTTCTGTCATCTAGTTAACTTTAATAGACCTGCCAGAAGTTCAAGAACATTTCAATCTCTGCTGTATACATTCAGTATGAACTTACGCTCATCTTGTTTTCTCTGAAGGTCCCCTCAAAGTAAACACCGTACTGGGTGACCACCACAGCGCTGCCATGCCGCTGCTCGTCCAACCACAGACCCATGTACTTCTCACCTCTGGGAGGAACACATAACAGCAGTGACTCATGACTGTCCTGTCTCTTCTTTGTATATTCACATTCAGTACGGCCAGTTTAACAATGTTGGGATATGTTTGCATAAACACATTTTCAGTTCATTTTAAAGTTGATCATCAAAACAAACTGCTTATTGTTCAATTATTACGGTTCTCTTAAAAGAAAGTGTTCATGCTCAGTCTGGAAAATCTCTGGAAAGAGGTCTTTCAAAAAAACCCTAAACCTCTTTTCTCCCTCTTTCTCCCTCTAGTGCCCCTTGGCACTAGGATGACCCGTTTTAATCCATTCAAAAGCTGCACTCTGTCCTTTGTTAGAAGACATAAAGATGCTGCATTACCCACCCAGGCTCAATGGCCGAGAGACATTGATTAAACTGAGTTCTAGTTCTAGTCTCTGGCTCACACAAAACATTTGAGGAGATGCAGGGACCTTTCTTGGAATACTCTCAGAACCTCCAGTTTACATTAAAGATCCTTTCTTATTGTATAATGTTGCACTGTTTATATTTGTCAATTATACCATGTAGGCCGTTTTTCATTTTCTCTACCCGTCTTCTTTTAATTATATATTTATTGATGAACTTGTTATTGCTGTTTCCTTACTAAATGTTAAAACTGACTTCAACAACAAAAAACAACAATACAATTGAGTTTCCATGGTAACAGGCTAGCACAGAAAGCCCTAAAGGAAAGTTCTCAATGAGAGTGAGAACTACAACAAGTACATCTTTTAACATTTTTGAAATATTACGTTAAAATAAATCTTTCTGGTGGTTTAAACACATTTGTGAAACATACCTTGTGATGTCATCATAGACGCCATAGCCTGTCTTCTTGCCGTGGAGCCACTGGCCAATAAAAACGCCCGAAGACGTCTTGCTCAGCCTCCCCGAATTCAGCATCCCGTAACCGTGTCGCTGCCCTTCACAGAAACAGCCCTCATACACTTCACCACTGGCGTACCTGGGAAGTCCCCACAGAGAAGTGGCCTCAAACAGTATTCATGTTCATCATCAAATCATTCAGGCTTTATTTATAGACTACAGGCAAATACGATCTGTATCTCAAACAGATCTGAGCACAAGAATACACACAGTGTTACTTTGTGATTATCAAATGAAATTGCTGCCATGATGCATTTAATTACTCTGAATTTAAGATTGTTATGCATTTTAAATCTCATTAAAATGTCTCGTGGGTTGGAATTACAAAAGTCAATATTCACGTGTTTAAACACTTTCTTCATGCCATCTGAATGCTATTTAAGCACTTAAAAAAAGAAGACTTAAATTTGAAGTTTGGGCAAATGAAAACACTGACAGGGTTGTGAGTGTATTTCCCCACATGCCACTCAATGATAACTTCACACTGAGATTTTTGATATAGTACTCCATCCCCAGTTTTAGTCAAGTGTTGCTCAAGTGTTGCTGAGATTAAATCACTTCAGACTTCAAATATCCTTTACATGTTTACCTTGGTGTAAAGAAATGTTGAAGATGAACATGACCTCAGTGACTCTGAAATGTTATGTTTTACACCAGTTATTTGAAACCCTCTTCTTGACTTCACTGTTATGAAAAGAAGTATACTGACTTGTACTTGCCGAAGCCATGGATCTTGCCATCTTTCCAGTTTCCTTGGTAGATGTCTGGCTTATTCAGCACTTTGTTGGGTATAATATAATGTCCAAAGCTTTAAAAAAAAAAAAAAAAAAGTACTTCAATGTTTCAACAAAAAGTTTAATCTTACCTGGTAAATCACAATGGCATTAGCTTAAAATGTGACCATCTGGTTTCACTGTTTACGTTCAATGCTGCCAGGACTGAGAGGCCACAACTGTTTTCAGATTGAACTTTCAAATATTTAAACATGTTCTCTTGATCACAGGTCTCCCTAAGGGGGACACAGAGATGTTTCATATTTGGAAAGTACCGGTACTTACCCATCCTCTTGTCCATTCTTGAAGTTCCCACTATAGACCCGTCCATCTGGCCACTTCATGGTACCTCTGTAAAGGCAAATGTCTTTTACAATGAAGCTATTTGAACTGAACCAATTTTACACTAAAGTGGTTGTTAATTAGACAGTACCATGTCGGGTCAACTTGAATCTTAATGCTTATAAAGTCTGAATTGAATAATGTTGGAAATTGCTTGCTCACATCCAGGCTGAACTCATTTACTTGTACACTGTCCCTCTTTGTCCCACAGGCTCCAGTGAGTTGAGCTCCTTTGGTAGGTCTGAAGTCTGTCTAATTTTTTGTTGTTGTCCTATTTGAAAAACTGTACTGGTGTTATAATTGTTGGATACCTAAGGTAGAAGCTGAAAATACTTGTCATGGTACACTGAAGAACACTCAGATGTCCAGGAGAACACACAACACTACTAACACACACACACACACACACACAAATGTTCTTTGTTAAACACATGTCGTAGCAGCACACATGAAAATGAAGCAGGCACACACACACACAAAAGAAGAAGCACAAACTTGCGCTCTAACCTTCCATGCACTCGTCCTGCCAGCCAGGCCCCGGTATACTGAGCATCTTTAAACCATCCCTCTCCAGTGAACACGTAGGAGGCCGTACGAGACATTGCTGTCAACCCTGGTGATGACCCCTGACCTCCACCGCCTACCACCTGATCCATCGCCTGGTTCAGAGATCGCAGCCACTTGTTCTGAAGAGAGAGAGAGAGATATAAAAAGAGAGGGAGAGAGAGACACACACACAGAGAGACAGAAAGAGAGATAACAAGTGAGCATTTTTTAAGAAAAAATGGCAACGTGGGAAAGAAACTATGGTTCAAATATATCAAGAAAATAAATAAATCGGTGTTGATTAATTGGTGTGTAAGCATATGCTGAGAGGAAGACAGTCTATCAATATAAATGTCTTTTTAAATGTATTTATTTTTTTAATGGAAGAACAGCTAGGTGTGAAATAAAAACATTTTTTTAATTTTTTTATCCACTTTACTCAAAGAGAATACATTCGTTGGCATTTCTGGGAACGTTTTTTTTAGTGCCAGTTAGGTGGATAGTAAGGGCTGTTGTTTATTTTATTCCTGCAGCTGATGCCATAAGACAGAAATAAAAAGTTGTAGCTTATATTGTTCATCAATCAGATTCGTTCCACTCTTTCAATGAAACATCAAGATAGAGTCAATAACTCTTTCATAAAAAACTAAATCTGGACTTACACAAAAGTAATGCTGCTCAGTCATCACTTCTGGGCCTCCATACTCTGTTTGCATTTTGATCAAATTTGATGTTTTGGTTGACTCAGAACGTTTCTGTGCAGGGAGGGATTGAGTTTCCTCCAGCCAATGACAGCATGCTGGTGAGTTTGGGAGTGCAGATACATCTCAGCGATTGGGAGCCTTTTAAACTGGCAAACATTGTGGACGGACCGGCCAAAATAGCGACGCGGATAAAATAAATAAGTGTTCCAAAATGAAGGTGAACCTAGGGTTGACTCTTACCCGTGGACGAAGAGTTAGCCTGCTTTCTGTTAGACAGACTGGTGCCAAACACCATAGTGAGCTTGTGCTTGATTGCTAAATAATCCGCTTTTCCATTTCAACAAATGTAATACTCTCAGGTAGGCTCAATCCGAATTTTTCATCTACAAGCTGTTAAGAACATGGCCCCTGACTCTGGTCCCCAATAATACAAAGACTTTGTCAACTTTAAGTCAGAAACACCATGATTGATCACAATATTTCATCAAGTAAGCTTGTATTCTTTTCTCAAGTTGAAGCTTCAGCTTAAGCCTCAAGCTAAGTAAAGTGGGTGATAAATGTATGAATAATAAATGTACCTTCTCCTGAGGTGTCGAGGCTACCAGGGTGAAACTCTCCTCTGGACATGTGATTTTGATCGCATAGCTGTAGACACAAACACAACAATAAACTTTACCTGAATGAAATCTACCATACTTTCACCAATCAATCAATCAATCTTTATTTGTAGAGCACCTCTACTTTATTATATTATTTACAAATTTACAAATAACAATTCAGTCTTTTAAAAGTGCTACAATCACAGGAACAAGGTAGCAGTTCTGTTGAGATAAATGTGTGTGCTTATAATAGATTACTTTGATTTGGAAACTGTCTTAAAATCCTTCTTTTAAAAAAAATAAAAATCATATAAAAGATCTTATTGTAAGATGTTATTATTATTATTATTATTATTATTAAAAGAGTGGGTTGGCCAAGTTTACACTGATGTTATGTTTGCTGTTTTCTTCATCCACCTCAACTAAAAAACAACGACCTGATGTGGATATTCTGAGTGTTTGTATCAAAAGCCAGGACTCTAACATCTCCCTACATACTTGTATGTTACATGTTACATTACTGCAAACATGAGTGAGATGTCTTGTCTTATTCATATTATTATTGTCAATAACATTAATGGCTCACTGATTTTACAGTCACATCCACATGTTTTCACTAGTCACACTACTTTTGTCATTCAGTTTGGATTGGACAAAGCAACACACTCACAGTCCACTGCTGTCGTCTGTGACCGGTTTCACCCACAGACAGGTCAGAGGATAGACGTGATGTGTGGAGAACTGCAGATAAAAGGCAGATCAAAAGATTGTGTATTTTATCAAGACATCTCTGCATGCACAGCACAGTCATACCTCTCACTTTAGATAGAATCAAACTTTCTGAGATGAACGTGAGCAGACAAGAGATTTAAAAAAGGACCTTTTGATAGTCACTATAGTTTCATCCTACTTCTGTTCACAACACATTTTATGTTTTATTTAGTGTAAGAGACATGCAGAGTGCAAGATTAACAATTAGCCAGGAGTCTCGTCATGCAGAACACAGTGAATAAACCCAAAACCAAAAGAGAGGAAAAGTTTAATCACTCTCTGTGATAACACACCACACCAAACAGGGGAAGACAAACTATATGACTGGTGGGAAACATGTTAACACTAAAATAAACACAAACTAGAGGACAGAGAAAGAGACATATTTGTTCTGCTTTAGGAATAACAGAGTTGTCAAAGAGCTGGCAATGTTTCCTTTGGATCAGATGCTTCTGAAAGCCAGGATGTAGCGGTGAGTTGCAGCCCTTCACAAGCATCTTTTAGGCTCCAAGCTACTGCCTCTATAACCTCGTCTAGTTGTACCACTGACACATCTAAACCGATACCCACATACACTGCATCCTGTTTGTAGCAGAATAAGCCACCAGGACAACATGAAAACATTTTTTTAACACAGGACAACATTAATGTTAACATAAAATCAATTTTACACCTGAACACTTAAACAACTTACTAGATCATACTAACCTATATAAATATAAATCTGTGTATGTGTGTGTGTGTGTACTACATGTTTTAACCAGCAGAGGGCTCTATCTGCTTTTGACTTCTCTTTGGCTTCTCCTTATGTGAAACACTAAAAATATTAATAACACATGCTTGCACCTAAACATGCATTGGTGTTTTAAGGGTTTGAGCTGATGATTCACATATTTACAGCCAGTTTTAATGATCCAACTTTTCAAAAATGTGAATTAAAGAGTATATAAGTTACAAAAACTTGAGAAGATATGGTGTCTTTCAAAAGCTTTCTGCTCTTCAATGCCAGAAACACAGGATCCAACACTGTTTATTTAGAGTTGTGCCACATACAGTATGCATTTATTTGATTTAGGGTTCAAATTCTTCTTAAAAAAAGAGTGTCAGTGTCACTTTATATAAAGACAAAAATGCATTTTTATTAGTAACTATAAAACTTAAAAATTCAAAAGTATTTATTTTATTCATAAAGATGAATAATGAACAGTTATGTGCCTTTCTCATGTCTATATAAACATTAGAAATGTATGAATAATTCTGATCATATCAAGTCAACCCATTATCAGAATAAGTATCATACTGTGAGTTGAGTGCTATCCTACCTGGCAGACAGTTTCCCTGAGCTTGGATTTCTCAGGGAAACAGAAACCTTTAACAACCCTTTAAAAATAAAGTCCTGTGTTAAAATATATTTTTTACATGTTTTGTCATTGAAAACGTATCTGTAATAAAAGATAGACCCTGAATGCTGCTGCAGTGCAAAGCTCAGTGCAGTTCAACAGGTTGGCAGGTTGGAGAGGGAATAAGGTAACTAATGTCTGGTATACTCACAAGGCTCTGTGAGGGAATGGCACCCTGGATGATTGAAAGACACATTGAATACAAACTTTATCTGCAAATATGGAAGACTTCTAGTAGCAGCAGGAAGACAGAGCTGAACACAAAAACCCTGTGGAAGCTTTGTCTGGTATTAAGACAGAACAATTACCTGTCTTTTGTATTTGAAAAAAGACTTCTGTCGAGATTCTCATGGAATTCTATTACTTATAAATCAAACATATCATTTTGCCTAAAGTGCACAGCTAATGAGGTCGTCTGCATTTGTTTACCTGTGTGTGCACCAGAGCGTCATTGAACAGCATGAACCAGTGGTTAGAGAACCGCCCAGCATTCTGCAGAGTCAGGGATCTGTTGCTGCTCTCACACACCACACGACGTTTTGGGAGACGCAGAACCTCCTGATGAATAAATATATACATTATGTTTAAAAAACAATGCAAGTTCTGAACTGCTTACAAAACACAATATTATTAAAGAGCTGCCAGATAAGTGTAATATAGACAATGTAAGCTTCATGAAATATTACAATGACTAAAACATAGACAGGAATGAGTCATACCTCGGCCTCTACTTCACCTAGACAACAGTGGAAGAGACCACAGCGTGTGTAGCGTGTATCTAAGTGTAAGCTCCTGGCAGCAATCACTTCTACGTCTTATACTTAAGTTGCAATTCTTACATTTTTTAAGAATATTTTTTAAATAAATTCTAACCATAAGGGGTGTTTGTTGACAAAGGACATGTCTGATAGTGTGTCATAATGTGTATGAATGTATGTTTAAGCATTTATGCTTATGGTGGAGAGGTTGGAGGGGCCGAAGGAGCTGGGGTTCGAACCCCTGACCTTCTAGCTGAGAGACGACTGACTCTAGCTGCCACAATACGGGGATTGAATGTTTTGCAAATCATTAAAAAAAAAAAAAGAAATTATATTTTACACTATGTCCTAAATTTTTTAAATTAGGGGTTGTTTTTTTTCTCTGAATTGACAATCAGCCCATTGTTATATAAGGCCTCAGCTAGCAGGTAACCAGATGACTTGCTGGCTGAAGCCTGGTCATGAAGCAGGTGTTTACACACGTCCCTGTCCAGGGCAAACAGCTCTCCTTGAGAAATGAATGTCTGATCTTAAAGGAGCACATAGACATTCATGTTTAGTAAATTTATGTTTTCCTATATCCTCTGATCAGGAACGCTGTCATCCCTGGGTGGTGAAATACACCATGTATGTCACAAACACAGTAACCTAACTAAAACTCTTCCAGCTGTTTCTCATCTACACAGTTGAGTGGTATATTGTTAAAATAAGTCAAGACAGAGTCGTGCTCACAGTAGTTTTTCCTGGATGGCTCTTCCAGAAGAGGAGGGTGACTTCAGCCTCTTTTTTCCTCCGGGTCAGTGACAAAGACAGGGATTCATACTGACTACAGCCCTGATGGAGGGACTGATACTCAGCAGTTAACTGCAGGAGAGGAAGCAAAGGTGAGAAATGGTTCAGCTGTTCATTTTTAATACTAGAACAAATGTTGATCACCTTACCAGTTCAACACAGCCATTATACTCAAATACATTGTCAAAAGTATCAACAAAAGTACTTTTGAAAAAGTACCAAAGCCTAAAAAGGACAAAATTCAGAATTACCCCAGCTAGGACGGGAGGGTGAAGAGAAAGAGTGACAACATCAAACATGTAGCAGAGATATGTCCTCTTTAAATTAAATGTATTTTTAATGCTAAATGTTTCATATCAATAGGTTTGTTTTCTCTAGTTGGGTTAGGGTTAGGGTTTTTTAAATATGATGTAATATATAAGATACTTATATTTAAAAACCTGGTTATGCCATATTGCTATCAAGCTGCTATCAAGAAACATGTCGTGAAAAATGCAGCCTAATACTCAAGCCAACACAAAAACAGAAATATGTTGAAACATATCCAAATTGAGTCAACCATGTGAAACAAAAAACAATCAAAAACAGAGAAGGAACATCAAAAGAGTGTTCAAGGGGAAAATAGAGAAAGACGCACAATGACACAGGAGAGAGTTTAGCCTCACCACATCATAACAAGCTGCCAGTTTGAGCAGAACTCGGTTGTAGTGGTGGAGCTGCTGCAGAGGCCAGTATAACAGTGAAACCAGATCAACATCCCCGCTGACGGACTGGTCTGATACACACAGCTGAGCCAGCATGGTCTGCTGAGAGCCTAAACACTCACTGAACAGAAACAAACACAGTTTGTTTGGATTTTTGTCATCCAAATCTTCTTTTCAATCGGCAATCGTTCGATTTTTTTCTTCTGCTGAACATGATGTGATACACTGCTGCTCCAGCCCCTTACACTAGCACTTGTTAATGTCTCATTCATGTACATTGTTAGGATAAAACCAAGTTAGGTATTTAAGTTCTTGCTGTTTTTGCTTTATTTCCATTGTTAACAGTCTTGCACCAAAACACCAAGTCAAATTCCCTGTATGTGTAAATGCACTTGGCAATAAAAAACTATTCTGATTCTGATTCTAAGGTAGGCCAACACCTTAAAGGAAGAATATCAGATTTTTCACACTTAAATGTAGCAGAAATCAAGTATATCCTCTGAAAATAACTCTGTGAGTCATGACTGTCTACAATGAGTGTGACACCCGAGTCCCACTGTCTGTGATGCTTTCTGAGCCGTAGCTACACTTCGTTTACATCGCCGGGACGGCCGGCTCATCCCCTTGCGTATAAAAGTTGTTTAATTGAGGGACTAGAGAAAAGAAGAATCTACTGGATCAAAAAGTCGCATATTCTTCCTTTTAGTGAAACATAAACGAAAAATAATCAAGCTTACCGAGAGAGTTTTTGTAGTGAGTGGAATCCACCCATCACCTGGAAGTCCCCGACTGAAGAACAGTACCTGAAGGCACAACAAAAAAGAGTTATAATGAGTAGTCATTTCAAATCGCCAACTGTATGCACCGTTAAAACTGAATTATTAATTTTTTTCTGATTCAATTTTATTTGCCACCTTTGTTGTTTTGAGTCATGACACCATGTAACAGATATTCATGGCAATAAAACCAAATTCTGGATTTGGTTAATAAATACAAATTGTACACAGAAATGTGATGCTGTGGAGTACAGATACAGCAGGCTATGAGGAATAAAATAACTGGTAATTAAACAAACTTTATATGGAACTGTAAACTGCTAGAGTAAATCAATAATATATTGAACCTTTGAAACAGTTTGTGTTGTATGAGAGAATTGTAGTTTCTGTGAGAAAAATTGTGAGATAATTTAAGGAGAATTAAAGTGAACACAGTGAAGAATAAAGAAAAACAGACAAAGGGTCTATAGGCATACTAAAGAGGTCAACAAAAAAAAGTAAAAAAAACCTAATTAAGTGAAAGTGTTATAGTTGCAATTAATAAAACACAAAAATATATGGGTATAAAAAAACAAAAGTGAACTTACTCTTTATAAATGTCCACAAAGTGCTCGGTGTGTGTCAGCAGAAGAAGAGAAGTGACATCCTGTCTTTGCACATTATGTAGGAAGTAGCTGAGTGATGTTGAATGGCGGGCGATCAGGACGCTCAGACGAATGAAACTCTCACAGAGAGAGAAGAAGAGATGAGTGCATGGCTCACTTAGCGATGGAATGACACTCTCTGTGGAGGGAGAGTGCACAAACATTCACTTTAACAGCACTAATAAGTTGATGAAATCATGCCTATACATCATTTTATTTACATTAAAGATAAAAAATATTCAAACTCTTATATTCAAAACCACTGCTGAACAACCGCTGAGGTGGTGAAGCAGAGTTGACACGGTCATATATTTGGGGAAAGGAGCCAGTTAGAAAAGCTCTGACCTCTGTTGCGTAGTGGTGTGAGGAGGAGCTTCCTGGTGTTGCTCAACCAGCAGAAGAACTGTCTCTCTCTGGAGGCTAGCTCATGGATGGCTGAAATAAAACCCATCACGTTCTGGTCTGCCAACGCTGCACAGCTTGGACCACCACAACACACACTGCCAATGTAACCCATCTATAAACACAGACATACCCAAAAGAAAGAGGTTAAGGGTATGTGTTATTTAGTCTAAGTTAGTCATACAACGACTATATAGGAATGTTAGTTCTCTTTCAGTCCAGCATGTTTTACTTTTTCCTCGTTGCTCTTAATGTTTTTTGATATTTCGTTGCTTAACTTGATTTTCACTCTTTGTATGTCAACCCAATTAAAAAGAGTTAGCTGAAATGGACTGCTGCATGTATGTGCTATCTGATCTCAGATATCTATTGACGACACAGATGTAACTATTTAAGCATACCATAGAGCAATATGTAAAAGTCAATATCCTCCAGTGTTGCTCCACCCATCTAACTCACTGACTGTTCTGATTAAAATGACAAACCTCCATGCAAAAGGGCAACAGGGTGGGTCTGACGGTGTAATTCTCTGCCTTGTTGGGTGACCTCTGGCATGACCTTTGACCTTTGTGGGACATATCCTGCTGCACTGAGAGAAGCTGCTGACCGCAGTACAACAGGACAGGCTGGACACAGTCTCCATCAGCCAAGAGGAGGGAGTGACTCTGACCAGCTGATATGTCCCAAACTCGAAGACCATCAGACAGCTACAGTTGGCGGGTTGGGACAAAACACATTACGCCATTAGGACATTTACAGGCATTAGTGTAATCTGAAATAATACATGAAATACAATACAAGGACATTAAGGACATTAAGATATAAATCAAGAAAACCCCTAACATTGCAATATGGTGAATTGTTTGCACTAATGACTGAAAAAAAACAAATAAGAGTCAAGAATGACTTATTCTGTACCTTAGTGAGTTGAGGAACAGTGACAGGACTGTTGACATGACCGAGCTGTCCACACATGTTGCTGCCCCATGAGTACACCTGCAAAATACAAGATTATGGTTAAGACAAGGCCTTTGAGCATGTGCCTGTGTGTGTTCTGTGTCTGTTACCTGACAGTGAGCAGTGAGAGCCAAGGAATGGTGTGAGCCAGCAGCCACTTTGATTACCTCCTCACCAATCATAGACTTGACACATAAAGGCTGGAGTCTAAACACAAAAGCACAAGCACACACACACAAGCTCATTTTAGATGTATCTGTCAACTTAGTAATAGTAATTGATTCTTAAAATATTTACAGTTAAGCAATGGGATTTTAACCACAATACCTTCTTGATTAAAAAAATACAATTTTAATTAGATGTCAAATCTAATGTTTTGAGTTAATTTTGAGGAAATTGATGTAACTTTTGCTATTATTGTAAAAGAGTTTTTTGCGTGTTTATGAGGCCAGACCTGGCAAGTTGATCTCCGTGGCCCAGTTGCCCCTCAGACCCGCGGCCCCAGCTCCACACTTCAGTCTCCAGAGATGGAAGCCCGTCTCCAGCATCCTCCGGAGCTGCAGCCTGGCACCGACAAACAGAGGATGGTATGCAGGCACAAGGCCTGTGTCGTCTTGGAGACCCTTAAAGAAAAATCATGTCACCTTATGATTAACCCCAGATAACAGTTCTGTCAATAAACTGAACAATCACCTGTAAATTACATGCATATTGAAAAGTGTAAATAAGCATCATCTATAATATGGAACAACAGCCAACAGAGACTACAAATAACAGAGTAGCTGCCGGCAGAGAGCTGTGTGAGTCTGACAAGGTGAGGTGAGCAGGCACGGAATAGAAAATACGTACATGTTACCTCCTGTCAAATAGTTTAATACTATCTCAAAAGGAATGTTATTATCTCAAGATAAGCACGACAGGCCTGTCACGTGTGATCTTGACTTTTATAACATTTGAATTTGAGCTGATAAGATAAAGCTTTGGAGAACACATGGTCAGTGTGCCAAACTAGGTGACAAACAGAGGCTGAGCTATCGGTTGCTTCTGTTTGAGATAACATTTATACTCTTCTTTCCTGTAGGTCAGGCTGCAACTTCACAGAGGAACGCAATTTAGTGATTCTGCAGATTTTGATAATGACTGGTACCAAGTGACGGATGCACGTTTCAGTCTTTGGGGTCACAGTTAGCATGTTGGACAACATAACTCATTTTGTTTAGGCAGCTGCGTAGCCCGCTAAAACCTCCATAGTAGTATGACGTCAATATTAGGTGAGTATTTAATAAACATTAGGTGTTGCTGTCCTCTCCATTTGACCTGTTTGCCTGTTGTTGCTGTGGTTTCCTGTACTCTGCTGAGAGCTTCACATTTAAGGAGTAATAATTATTGTGGGAAATGCAATAAGTTTGCTTTAAAGCAAAGATTAAGATAATAATTAAATCATCATTATGTACCTTTGCCCTTAATATGAAGATGTGGCCAACAGCCTTACTAAAACTAGAGGGACAAAGGTAGCCTGGCTCTGTCCAAAGAATGAAAGGCTAGCTACAGCATATATGCTTTAAAGATTTTGCGCAAAATACTTAGTATAGTTGTAGTAGTAGTATATAGTAGTTAAGCTGATAACCTCCTTAATACTTTGGGCTCATATATCAATATTCCAATCTTGTCCTGGCAAGAGAGAAAATTTGCTGAAAGTTCTGTCCACTTGTTCACACACGACCATTCCTACCACGAGTGGGTATTCCAGGCAGGGAGCGTCTTCTGCTTGCAGCCTTCCCCTTCTGATTGATATTCGTGAGACTTGAGCTCTTCTGCCCCTGCAGTCCCTGCTTCTCTCCAGCAAGAAAAAGGCGAACTTCTTCCAAACACACTGGTGAGGAGGAGTACGGTATGGAACTGCTGCTGTAGGATTTGAGATCAGAGACGCAGATACACTGTGGGTGAGAATCATCTTGGTGTGTGGATTGTGCATCTCCATTCTTCAAATACCTCCAATAACATTCTTCCTTTACACCATGATTGAGCATAATGTGATGGGAAATAACTTAAATAACATTGGGATCATGACAACAATAGCAGGGATAATGTTCTTTCAAATATTTGAGCAGCAACTTTGACCTTTCTTTAATTACTTTTGGGCCTTTTTTCCTTTATTATATTTAACAGCTGAAGAGAGACAGAAAATGTTGGGATGAGAGAGAGTGGGGGGATAACATGCAGCAAAGGGCAGAGATCCGATTTGAATCAACGGCCGCTGTGAGCCTCCGTACATGGGGCACTTGACATAACCGCTATGGTCTCTGGAGCCCCTACATTTAATACACTTGATTAATCCAGAGGGGATTGAACTTTCACTCTGTTATTGTGAGACCAGCTCGGGGGCTGCACAGGGACTGGTGACCTGAGCGAATGAAGATTCAGTGCCTTTTTCAAGGATACCTACTACCTCTGCAGGACTCAGTTAATAGACTGCCACCTCTCCAGCAAGCAGTCCCAAATTTCCCACTTGGCCAATACCAGGATCTGAACCGACTACCCACCAGTTCCCTACCCAAGTCCTTACAGACTGAGCTGCTGCTGCCCCATGTTTCTCTACAACACTGATTAATTGCACTAGCTAACATTCTGGACCCAATAAGGTACTTAAATGATAGTCAATCCAAAAGTCCTACCTGTTGGTTTGGCTTTTAACTTGTAGGTCTTCTTTGAAACTGGAAGTCAATAGATCAGTGGATGGAGTTGAAGAAACACAGCTGTCATCTGGAGAGAATAATGGGGGAGGGGGAGGAGGGGGAGGATAAGAATTAAAAAAACAAAGTATAAGAATAAAATATAAAGCAGGCAAAGCAAGCTCAGAGAAGTCACAAATAGCAGCAAACAAAAACATTACTATAAATACAATTAACATGTCTGAATTTCTAACCTGAAGTGTAACTGCTCAGTGAGTCGGTGTCTCCTGGCCCTGTAATGTGGTCCCATGAGTAACTTGAGTTTTTCTGGAGCTCCATTCCTTCAAGGAGAGAGGTGTCCTTATTCCCGCTCCAGACTGGCAGGGAGCTAGACAAGCGGCTGCCGTCTACTTCAGTGAGAGGGTCAAAGTGCTCATGGGGCTTAAGCTGGCTGTAAGGGCTACTGCTAGCTGTCCTTGCACCATGTTGAGGCTTAAGTCTGGGGCTGCTTCTCCTTGGAGGGGTCTAGAATTGCAAACCAGAAGGGGTGTCAACACACAACAAAGACTATCAAATTGGCAAATATATTTCTAGAGAGCAACAATATGACGGCTGAAAAGCTAATGAGCTAATAGATCAAAGACATGACTCCCTCATGCTTTCTACAGCTTATCGGAAATGTTGTATCCTCTGGTAGGACATGGCACTGTGGACACCCTAACACACATTTTTTTTTTCCCTTCTTTATGTTATTTTTGGACTTTGCTCACCTCGCCTGACAGCTCCACCCCCAGGGGACAGTAGTGACTAGTGTCAGCTGCCAATAACTCGTCCCTCTCTGTCACAAAGGACTGAGTTGACTGGCCCTGCTCCCCTTTCTCAGGATTCAGGGTGTTGTAGTTCTTTGGAGTTAAACTACGAACCAGGGCCAGGCTGTGGTATGCTCCACAAGCCACCTGTGAGATATGAGACATGATATGAGTTTTTCTGGAAACAGAACTAAGTATTTTTGGTTATTTTTGATAAGAAGTCAAGGTATCTTAAAAGGTAAACTACCTGAAGTACATGTCTGCCTGCCAAGTGCTCCACCTATGTAATAGCATAAATATGATTAGTGAATCCATATGTACAGATTTGACAAGTGCAAAACAGAAAATTCACCCTCTTTGTGATGTTCTAAATTCATTCAAAATGGTTTTATTCACAAAAGAAAAAGACAGCCCTAATACCCATGCACACAGCATTCATACACTAATGCTGTCAAACTATTAGAATACTAATCGCAACTCATCTCTAAATTATTGCAATTTTGTACTGCCTTAAGCTGAGAGTACTTTACTTGCTGTTTGAATTCAAACCTGCTTTTAAAGGAAACATCAACATGTGACTGCAGGAGCTAGGAAACAAACCCCTGACCCCCCCTGTTGAGAGTCAACTGACTATACCACTGAACTACAGCTGTAAGGGGTCTATATAGGTCACGCAGGGTTACCAGATATTCAAAAAAGATTTTTCTTCATTTCTTGGAGCGTGATTTCCAATAACCATTTAGGTATGAGAAGATGGGAATTCATTTACAAAGTAATAGTCAAGTTTGTGAGGTTCCCCAATAAGCAGATTTATGGATCCAGTTGGAAGTTAAAACCCACTAGTTTTCATTACATCACAGAAGTCAGGCGAGAAAACTCACCTTCTGTGGTTTCCATACAGGGAAAGTACTGGTGACCAGGCCAAGCTGGCAGCCACTTCCCCACGCCCACAGCTCATTCTGAGCTGACAGAGCAAGACTGTGCTCCCGTCCAAAGGCCAGATCCACCACCTTAACCACAGCTGGAGGAATGACCTCACTATCCACCACAGGGACATGGCAAGGCTCTGAAACTGATACAAGATACAAGAATAAAAGAAGGGATTGATGCTCTAAGCAAAGAATAATAGTCATATGTTGGTGGGATGGAGAGAAAAACAGAGGGCGAATAAGAATAAAAGAAGGGCGAGGAGTAAGGCTGTAGCAGTGAAGGGGTGATTCGGGTGGCTTAATAGGAATTGTCACACCACATCCTTTTTTTATTGAGCAAATCTATTGGTCAGTGTTAGAAAACTGGCGGCCCCTGTCCCCCAACAATAAGATAGTTTTGATTGTGACTTTCATTTATTTTAATGATTTCTTAACAGCAACTCCAAGACAATCAGTGACAGACATAACAACAGTAACAGTTTGCGAGCAGCACAATAGTGTTTTTTAAAAACCTTCACAATACAGTATGGCTACAGAATATATTATGTTACGAGAGAGAGAGAGAGAGAGAGAGAGAGAGAGAGAGAGAGAGAGAGAGAGAGAGAGAGAGAGAGCGCTGACAAGCTGCACAGACATTGACAATGTCCAGACTTCACTGAGCACACAGATTTGTAAACTGTGTTCACAGATTTCCAGTACAAATCTGTGCCCACAGTTTACAAAACGGTCCTCTCAGATTGGAGTTTCATGTTCACGGAAGACTTGTGTAAATCAGTGTAGTGATGAAAGATACAACAGAAAACTCAAAGTACTTGGTCTCCGATTCTCGGATTTTCAAACAGAGTTATATTTTTTTCTTCTAGGCCACTAGCCACACAACAAAACTCCTGTTTTAAAGTTTCCCTTGTGACTCCGTTATCACAACCTCGTGTGGGTTAGGGTTAGGCTTGTTATCAAGACGCAGCGAAAACAAGAGAGAAAAATCCCATCAGCATCAGATAGAGAAAGAGAGAGAGAGAGAGAGAGAAAGATGGGAGATCCCAGTTTTCATATTAAGTACTAAGCGTGTTATGTATTCTGTAGCCAAATCGTCCTGTGCAGTTTAAAAATAATAAACACTGTCTTATACTTTTTTTGAAGGCGAAAGGCTAAAGAGGAGGTGATTCTGGTGATATCTGTTGCTGTCGTGACGGTGCTTTGATTCAGCACATGGCGTTGCCAACTGTTTCAAGAACTGGCCGCAAACTGTTCCATGGTGAAAATATTTGTGTTTGTCGCTGATTGTCATGGCATTGTTGTTTTAAAAAAAACAATTAAATAATTAAAAGTCACAATTAAAATAATCTTGTGGGTCAGATACGATTTGCGTAATTGAGAGCTCAAATTTAATATGTTTCCAGGGGACTTGTTAATGCATATTTTATAAATTGCCTCATCTAACAAAGCTGATTCTCATTTTTCATTTGGCTGCAAGCTGAAACGTTCCCAAAGGGGTGAAGTCTTAGTTTCCGTATACATGAGGTGGAGTGAGGCAATACTATCCAGCTGCAGCCCCCGAGTAGAAGCCCCTGGTGTGAAAAAAGTCCCTGGCTTGACATAAGAACCTGACCTGACAATCATGACTTACTGTACTGATTAGAAACGTCAAGGATAATACATACTGAAAATCAGAAGTAGAAGAAGGTAATTCATTTTTGCGACAGCTTTAGTGAGGAGATTTGAAGTTAACCAACCTGTGATGTTTGATGTGTTCTCTGATGCTGCACAACTCTTAGTCAGGCCACACTGTCCTGCAGTGTTCTCCCCCCACATATAGATGTTGCCCTGGTCACTTAAGGCTCCGCAATGGAAGCCACCAGCAGCCACACGGACCATTGTCTTTCCCAGCAATGAGACCTCCAGCACAGGAGCAGTCACTGGTACACTTAGATCCCTCCAAAACAGCTCACCAAAAGAATACACCAGACCACCTGCTAGACAGCAACGACTGAGTAACAGCACACATTGCTTTGTGTAACAAGGACTTTAAATCTTAAAAAAAAAAAAAGCTTTCACGAATCAGAAGGAGAAATAAAACTTTAGACAATTGAACAGCCTTTGCATACATTTTGTTTACTTTAGCATTTGAATACCACCGTGATAATAAACTAACTTAAATAACTCCTGTTGGCACTGAAGAGCTTTTATATACTACTCACCTTGTGTAAGCAGGAGTCCATGATGTTCTCCAAGGGCAGCCTGCAGGACAGGCCTGGATAGAAGCACTCTCTCTGGACACAGCTGCAGAGCGGGGCCCGCTGACTGCCAGATGTAGAGAATTCCTCGCTCTTGCAGTGTCTGGGCCTGCTCTTCCACAGGGCTGACATTAAAAAAAACACACATCTATTGCTATCTTCTCTGGTTTGAACCTTATATTAAGATGTTACAAGTTCTTCACCTGCCAAGTTTCTCTCCAAACCCAAAAGAGTAGAAAAAAACCTGGCAAAAATGATCTTGTTGTTTTAGTTTAGCTTTGGTGGCATATGTTCTTTGAAAATTAAATCCCAACTCATTCATCCATCAACCAATAAATGTTTGCACAGCACCTGCAGGCCCTGACTTGCAGTTATGTTTCCAGGGAGGAGAGAAACGGCGGCAAATGGCTGAGCAGAAACTGTCTACAAAACACTCCCACTACTGAGCTGGACACATCCTAACGAGCTGCAAAGCAGAGGTACAACACTCAAAAGCCACGCTTACTATTTGCCAAGGTTAATGCAAAAGCCTCTGGAAACGTTAGCCATCTTATAGGGAAGCAGGTTATCAATATATGTAATATCCAGAAAATCTGTTTAACTTGAGTGTCAAATTCCAAATATTAAGCAAAAAACTTAAAGGTCACATATTATTCTAATTTTCAACCAGTCTAAATAGGTCCCAGAGCTTCCAAGACATGTCTGTGAAGTGTCTTGCTAAAACTCCACTCTGATTCTGTATTTTATAATGCCTTTAAAGCTCTCTATTTGTAGCCCTGCTCAGAACAGGCTGTTTCTGTGTCTGTAGCTTTAAATGCAGGTTAGCTGTGTTAGACCACGCCCCCTCTCTGGAAGGGTTCGGGCTTTCTTGCTTCATGCCCAATAGTCTATGGTGAGAAGGCAGACTCAGAGGGCAGAACAAACACCTAGCTGTGGGAGTGTCCGCCACTTGGGGGAGGGGTTACTGCCCTTTGTGATGTCATGAAGGGAAAATCTCCAAACTGCCTGTTTGAGGACACATTTTCTGAAAAGTGGAACTGAGAGACTGAACTTCTCTCATGACTGGGGGGGTTTGTAGACAGACTAGAGAGAGACCAACTATTTGTTTTAACATATCCGTATAAAACTTGCTTTGCCAAATACCTCTAAAGTTTTTTTCACTGGTTAAGGAGTTTGAATTGCTTATGTGAATCAGAGTTGCTTTATATAACATTATAAAATAGAGACGCACCTATTGTGAAAATCAGAGTCAATACCCAGACAGATGTTTAAACTGGAAATTTAGCCGACTGTTGATACCAATGTTTATTTCGAATACTCCTTTTGGTGTACGACTCCCACACCATAATTTTCTCTCATGTTTGATCATAAAAACATATCAGAGTTTGTCTACGAGGTGCCAACCTTTGCCCTAGAAATAAAACTCTTCTAGATTCCAGCATTAAATTTATACAACACAACAGATAAACATCCGCTACAAACTTCGATTCATGCCACATTGTTTGCAGATGGGCCGATGTTTGTCAACAGGGTGGATAGGATATCGGCTGATACAGATGATAAACCAATGCATCGGTGCATCACAATAATCTAACATCTTGTTTAGATGACATTTAACAGAAACACAATTTAATTAGCATCTCATTTTGCATCAAATGGACTTTCTGGAGTGTGTGTGTGTGTGTGTGTGTGTGTGTGTGTGTGTGTATGTGTACCTCTCCTCTCTGTTCTCCATCACTTCAGATTCTCCATTTCACAAGACAAAGAAGACATCTTTATCAACATATTTCCAAATCTCTGTTGTTCTGTTCACTCCCAACAATTATTGTGATGAAGAAAACGCAGTCCTCCGCTCTGTTTTGACACATCTTGGGTCCATCAGGCTGCAGGTGCCTCCTTACTGTCAATCAACCGTTAGTAAAAACAATGACTTAATTCAACAGGTTAACATTAAGTGTGACATCATGACATGTACAATAAAATAATCTATTAATGTCCATTTGTTCTCTAGCTCAGTATCACAGTAATAGAAAATATTGTGTTTGTATTTAGAGATGCAAATTTGTGGACCTAGAACAGACATTTCTTAAGCCATTAACGAAAACATTTATACCATAGACTGACTAAATTATCTAAACTTATGGTCCACACTTAATCATTTTTAAGCACTTTTGAATGGTGTCTTAAAGACTTCATAATCAAAGCATAATTTTTCTTTTTCTATTTCCAATTTCAAGGAACTTTAATACTCATTTGACAGTATCGTCTTCTTAACACAACTTTGAACACAGTAAATTGCTGAGCGATGCTCCTCTGCTTCAGATCATATTCAAAGTTTTGTCAGGCTTTATTTTCTTGTTGCTAGGTAACACAACAAACCACTTAAACACG
Source organism: Labrus bergylta (assembly GCF_963930695.1). Lineage (NCBI taxonomy): Eukaryota > Metazoa > Chordata > Actinopteri > Labriformes > Labridae > Labrus > Labrus bergylta. The sequence goes on along the minus strand of NC_089207.1, from coordinate 22,775,341 downwards.
ATACCCTCACCTGAATGTCATTATGCTATCATTAGCTGCTCTACCTGGTCAAATCAGAAGACGTGTTGAGACTATGAAAATATGCATACCTGTAAGTTGAGGGTCAATAATACGTTTTCCAACTTTTTGTATATGAAACGTTTGCGAGTTGTAATTACCTCTTAAACACTTTGCACGCTGAGTGTAATCATCTAATGTTACGGCTAACGAAACTGACGTAGGCTAGCTCGATGCTAAAACTGCTAAAGAAGCAAACTAAACTTACCCAGTGCATTTTTTTTTTAAACTCTGAAGACCGTGTGAAATAATAACGATGCAGACACTCTGAATGGGTACCGACTACCGTGTCTAAGTGTCCCGACAGAGACCCTGATCTATTGCATGTTTTGCATGTCTGAATCAGTGCCGCGGAGTGAAAGCAGAAGTTCGTTCTGACAGTTCTGTGTTGTTCTGGAGAACAAGCTGTTCGACGGGAGCCGAGCAGGGACAAACAGAGCGGAGGTGACTCACCTGTTGCTGCGGTGAGGCCTCACTGTACACTCTTAATGTTAACAGCCTACACTATCGGTGTTGAGACTACATATCTGTGAGCGTGTTTTCCCATATGAAATATCTACATATTCTTTATTTGCTTCGTTCACTTAGACAAGTTAAGGCTACATAGAAAACGGTAACATACAAACATTTCACAGTCTGGTCCTTTAAGTCTATGAACAGGCCTGTTCAACTAGACTTCTTCTGAGGGGAAGATTTGAAGAAAAAATAAAAATAAGCGCAGGGGTAGGAGCAAAATCCTTCATTCTCATGTCTAACCTAACCCATACATGGCCTGTCCATTAATTTAACACTCGACTTTTCAGAAGAGAAGTAGGCTTAACATTTTTGTTTTTCACAGTGATTCCTTAAAAGCATTTTTATTCAATTCTCTATATGAGTCTTCCCTGTTTTGTTTTTACTTTACGTTTGTTCTCTGTTTCGTTTGTGCATCAAGCTTCCGCAGGCGAGATAGGTCTGTTGTAAGACATTTAGGGAGTGTCTGCTTTCACATAGGCTACGTTTCAAGGCAGGTTCTGTTTTTTATTGTTAAAGTGAATCTATAGGCAAAACAAGTTTGACTTAATTGGAGTCGTACGTCGGCTGATCGACCGGTAGATGTCTCTCTTTCTGAGCTCCATTACCTTTACATCAAGCAATAGGGTCTTGGACTACACTTCAGACGTAATGTAGTCATATTCACGATTAAGCTGAATGAAATGTTGGCTGTAGATTACAATTTAACCGTTTGAACATGCCTTTGGGTTGATCAAATATTAAGATAACACAGCATGCACAACATAACATCCTTATAAAGTATAAGTACTAGCAGCCTATATGTTTTTCTAAGATTTACTTTTATTGATCCCCGCAAAGGGAAATTTCAGTTTTTACACTCTGTAGGTCATGCAACACACACATGCACAAACAGGATCCTGTAGACATGCACTAATGGAGAGATGTCAGGGTGACGGAGCTGCCCACAGCGGGCGCTCCAGAGCTGATGGCCGGGAGGGGGTTTGGTGCCTTGCTCAAGGCACCTCAGCAGTGCTCAGGAAGTGATCTGGCACCTCTCCAGCTACCAGACCAACTTTCATATTTGGTCCTCACCGGGACTTGAGCCGGCGACCCTCCGGTTCCCAACCCAAGTCCCTGCAGACTGAGCTACTGCCGCCCATAATGTGAAATTTATTTAAAACGTCTTTCATAAGCATTCCTTATTTAAAGCCTTGTTTTTTAAAATTGTTGTCTTATTTTGTGGTGATTTGCAGTCCTTGAAATATCTACCTTAGTAATGATCTATGTCTTCAGGCACTTTGAGTGTTTGTTTGTGAACATGTTATGGGTATCCCATGCGGTCATCACAGCAGTGTCCTCTTGACCCCGAGTCTGGGCTTATTTAACCTTGCCTTCTCTTTGGCATCACAACATTTCACTGATGGCATTTTGGATCCTCCAAGCTGAACTGTTTTAAAGCAGTTTGTAAAACTATTAAGCTATGTGGATTATCATGTTACCTACAATGAAGCTCCTCTCTCTCAGACATTCTCCAGGCTATTTTATTAAGAACAATAAAATACATGAATGTATGTAGCCTATGAAAACGGGGCTAGAATATCCTTTTTACATGTGCCTTTTTTTTCTTTGGCTATACCCTTCCTTTCATCCATGTTCGTGATCAGCTCTTGTTTGCTGTTTTAGTGTTTCTGCCCAGCAGGTTTTGGCTTCAGCTTTTACTGCTTGCAGTAAAACAAGGAAAAGGGGAAAAAAAGGGAAAAGAGGAGCAGGGGCAGGGAATCCAGATAAATTGGCTCTTATATATTTGCCTTTGTTGAGCTGAAAGTGAGACATTAAAACTTATAGCTGCTGGCAGTAGTTCTGGGCTCTCTTACAAAAAGCAAGCTTTTTCTTGCTCAGCTGTGTTCATCACACAATCATCTCATCATCATCATGTCAGCTGCATCATTTTATAGAGATACACTGTTGATGTTGATATATTCTCATGTTGTATTTTTTTAACTCTTAAGCATTCTATATGATTACAGAGAGTAATATGTGTATCTTTTTTAGTTTGAATCTTCAGCTATGCAAAAAAAAACAGTGAGAAGGTACTGGAAGAACATGTGCACCCAGGATTTGACCGTCTCATTTTTTAGCTTTAATTTAGATCAATAATCTAACAAGGACAAAATGATTCTGTGAACCCAGAAACTGTTACAATAACCTGGAAGGCTGCAAAGGTTATCAACACTCTCATATGTGGAAACTTCTCACCAGAAGATGATCCATTTTATCAAGGAGAATTAACTTGTGCATTTAAATGTATTTTTGTGCAATCAAATGATCATCCTTTTAAATTAAATTAATGTATCTGTGCTATTACACAAACTGGCTCAACAGAGCAGTGACAAAAGAGGGAGACCACACATAGTCGGCAACATTGTGTGTGTGTGTGTGTGTGTGTGTGTGTGTGTGTGTGTGTGTGTGTGTGTGTGTGTGTGTGTGTGTGTGTGTGTGTGTGTGTGTGTGTGTGTGTGTGTGTGTGTGTGTGTGTGTGTGTGTGTGTGTGTGTGTGTGTGTGTGTGTGTGTGTGTGTGTGTGTGTGTGTGTGTGTGTGGATGAATGTCAAACTCCAACACAAAACACAAACAAACAAATGATAACAGTAGTATGCAGCAGTAGATTCAGTGGTTTTTAGAATCCCAAAACCAGCCTGCTCAGGTGTGCTGCATTAGAGTCCTCCCTGACTCCACCCACATCTACCTGCAATAAAGAGAACACAGACAGCACAGGGAATCAAACAGGAAGAGGCCAGCCTTGAGGCCATCACACATCAAACTATATAATAATAGGGATGAACATGTAAGAAAAAGGGTCAAACCTGTGCAGGTATTGAAAAAGAGTTGAAAATTCAAATTCATATTCTTAATAATTTGCATTCAATAAGTTGGTTAAGTCCTTTAAATGTAGAACGCATGTGTGCACACATGCACACAACTATACAAACACATGCGTAGCAACTCCATGCCGTGACCTGAGCAGCCAGTTTTCACTGGTCCAAACCCTCATAAACTTCAATTGCTGCTGGAAACAACACACCCTGGATTTACAAGGCTGCAAGCAGTATGTGTGTGCAACGTTTTTAAGGGGGGTAAAACTGAGCAGAGTTTCAGCCAGGCCACAGCTACACAGCAAGTCTGAGAGAGAGCGGTTTGTTAGACCACAATGTCGTGACGAGTGGAGGAATAAGTTACACACAGAGAGCACAAAGCTTCTAATGTATGTATAGAGAAAAAACAAACAGTTAATATTTTTTAATATATTTATAAAGATAGTAATAACATAAATTAACTGAATATTTTTGTTTCTGCAAATCCTGGTACAGCCAACAGTAAAGTGATAACTTTTCTCTCAAAGCGTATCATTTTCTAAAAAAGGAAAAACCTTCACGTGTCTTTCAATTCTGACTTTTTTTTTCATAATTAAGAAAAAAGCAGCATCAGAATAAATTATTTGAAATATGATTACTTTTAAAGTATAAGAAATATATTATACAATTGGCTGAAGTGCTTAGTATTTAGATACAGAATAAAAAACTTAGATTGAACTTTGGATGTCTTAATTCACAGTATCTGCCCACATTTTTATATTTACAGGTACTTACTTTATTCCAACATCTGCAGAGTAAACACTCCAGCTGCCTTCAGGGTAATTTCCAACACAGTGTATAAACTGCATCAGGAGAGTGCAACTTATGCCAAACAAATGTCCTCATTTCCCTGGTGTGCTCTCCACATGTGATTTCTCCAACGTTTGCTTTTAGAACCTGTGAAAGTAAGGATATGGGGCTAGCTAGCTGGATTGATGAAAATCAATAGTCAGCAATGGATCTTTTTTTTTTAGCCTATCAAAAGGGAGGCCTTTTTATTTATTTGTTTGTGCGGTGTGTGTGTGTGTTTGTGTATCTGTAGGGAGCATATTTAAAGAACATTGAAAACACATGTCTGGAGCCTGATAAAAACATCTGAAGCACAGGGTGATTTGGCATGATCTTTAGAAACACACAATCACGCAAGCATGCTCTCTTGGACTGAGGAATTTTGACCCTCTGGGAACCTGAATCATACACAATGAAGAACTTTATTATAAAAGGTATGTTTCATCAGGCTTTAGTAATCTAATATGTCAAAATGTTATTCCAAATTTTAATAAATAACTGTTTAAATATAGAAGTTGTATCATGCTTAATTCAGCTCTGTTATATTATAATAAGAGGGCGACATGTTAATCAACATGTTCCAACTATATGTTATCAAACCCAACAGAAAGCTGCATTATTGTTTAGCAATATAACAGAAACAGACAGACAGCTCCGCAGTAGATCATGTGATGAAAAATATTGTTATAATCACTTCTGTCACACTGTCTGTTCAGGTAAGAAGAATATATGAAGACAGATGTTTCTGTCTTTCACAGGCAGATATGTATGGAAATTGTGCAATGGCAGACTATGGAACTGATAATTAAAAAAAAGTTTTATATTGAAGTTATTTTAGTTAATTTTTATACAATACTAGTTTAGAGAGAGGATAGTCAGAAACCTAGATCGCATGTTCTCAATCAGAATTCATAATCAGCCATCTCAGGAGTTTGAGGTTACAGAACTATTGTTCTTAATTCACAGCTCCCTTTGAAAGAATGTTAGGGATACATATTTGGTTTAGCATCACAATTTTTTTTTTTTTTTTAAGTGTAATTAAAGTGTATCCTCTCTGAATGGTGTGATTCAAAGCTCAATTCAAAGGTGTGAAAAACATTGGCTTAGCATGGACATGACAGGAGCGGGAGTCATAAAACGAGACAGCAGTGACCATCTGGCTCAGGTCAAACTCCCACAGAGAGTGATGATCACAGTTTAGTGTGTGTATGTCTGTGTGTGTGTTTGCGTGCTTGAGTCTGTGTCACTGCTTCCCCCCGTAGAGAAAGGTGACGAACACAGCTGTAAGTTTGACCTCAAACTGCAGGAGGCCTCCCCCCTCCTGATCCTCTTCCTTATCCATGCTCAGGGTTCCTCTCATATAGCTATTTAACGTTCTTTGTCTCCTGTCTTTTATGTATTCCAGTCCCTTTTATCAATTCTCCATCAAAAAGTTATCTCGAGATGAAAACAAGCCACACATGGAAAACTCAGAGCAAAGCTTAGCACAGCAGCCATTGTTGTGTCACCTCCTCCATTACTTTGCATCAATTAGCACTTCAACTCAAAGACCTGTGTGTGTGTGTGTGTGTGTGTGTGTGTGTGTGTGTGTGTGTGTGTGTGTGTGTGTGTGTGTGTGTGTGTGTGTGTGTGTGTGTGTGTGTGTGTGTGTGTGTGTGTGTGTGTGTGCGTGTGTGTGTGTGTGTGAGTGAGAGAGAGAGAGAGAGCTGGGGGGTTCTGGGCAGTGGGAGGGGAGTAAAGGTTTATTGTGAAGTTAAGAAAGTAAAAGAGATTTACTGGGTGCTGAACTCAATCTGTTGATCTGAGGGGACATGAACAGCATTACTATTCAGGTTTTTTTTTTTTACAGTGTCCTGCAGTCTAATGTCATATAGTAAGTGTCCATGACATCTACTTTAGGGCAATTCTTCTTGTGTGCCATTGCATGAAAACTTTCTCCAAACTAAATATGTGGTTTAGTTTTTCTTTTGTCGATGTTAACCAACAAACCCACAGTGTGATTGTTAAAAACTCAGTGTACACACTTTTACCTCAAAAATCACAATACAAGCTTCAACTACAACCAAACATTTGTCATTTGTTTGACATGTGTTATTATTATCTTTCTCAGGTGCATATTTTTGTAGACCATTGGACTCTCACCACCCAGAAAAGTTTGTTTCACTTTTTTTTTATTTTTTGACAAAAAGGAAGTTTGACATTCCTACTGAGAAACATAGTTTTAAATTTGCTTTTTGGAGCTGATTTGATAGGGAAACCCCAAAGGCAGCAAAGGGCCCAGGCAGGAATAAGGATTAGGTCTCACCTTTTATTGTGCACTCTGCCATGTGAGAAACCTGGGTGCCCACAAATTCTGACAGACGCACCATTGATAGCATTGGAATGGGCTGCATCTCTGGTTTGGCAGCTCTCATGCTAACAATTGCAAGGCTCTCATGTGAGAGTGGTGACAACCACTGAGAAGACTACTGTAAGGGAGCTCCCTGCCTTTCAGGAGACTTGCAACACACGTCTCATCCCACCCAGTGCACAAACTGTTTACCCTGTGGCCATCTGGCACACAGTATCAGTGTCAGTGCAAGAGAGGAAGTGTTTTACTGTCACTTCTTTACACTACAAACCATCTAAGGCCTGCACTAATGCACCTGTGGACAGCTGTGGCTCAATGGTAGAGTCAGTCATCTCTTAGCCAGAAGGTTGGGGGTTCAATCCCTAGCTCCTGCAGTCGCATGTCTGATAAGTCCTTGGGCTAAACACTTACTGCTCCCACTGCATCATCGCAGCGTGTTAATGTGTATGAATGGGTTAGTTAATACTGATGGACACCTCTGCTGTCAGTGTGTGAATGGGTAGGTGTTACATGCGGTGTAAAAGCACTTTGAGTAGTCTGAAGAATAGAAAAGGGCTCTACAAGCTCAATTCCATTTACCTTTTACCAAATAATCAATCATCGGCTTTTATGGTTTTGCCATTATTCACAAAATCTGCCATAAAATACTGTGGTCATTGTTTCTCTTCATATTTTTAGTTCTGATCCCAAATCAGAAAGAGTGGAATCTACTGTGGTCATGTGAAGAAAGGTCCCAGGACCCTTAAATGTGCATAGCCCACTCGAGGGATTAGTTATCATTTTCATAAAAATTAAGTTTACGATTATGTTCTGTCATAGTTAAAAATGATCTGTTGGTGATCAGGTAGTATGAGGCCTCCATTATGTTTGCCCCGACACCTTTCCTGTTCAAAATCTACTTATAACATGTAGTGAGCTACTCTTGAAAGGTGCTATATAGATACACTTTGTTTACTTATTTACTGATTCGACTTGGCAAACTACTGAAAATAAACCTACTATCCCAATGATAGATGTAGTTTAACAACTGTTTTAATTGAACTACATAGATGTGGTTTAACATACTAATCATTTCATACTGAAATGTTTCTGTGACAGCCAGAACAACGTTTGGTGAGTAATCAGTCTCAGATAGTCTTTAGACTGGTTCATAAAAAACAATGAAACAAGCTGGTTTCTCAACTTACCTCACTGGCTCATCTTGTCCCTTTCTACCCTAATAATATCAAACTTCTGGATGGTTTACTTGTGTACTGTGCACCTCTTACCTCCTTCATGTTCTAGTTAGCTGCTGACAAGTTGCTAGCTGTGTGTTTGCAGACTGCACTGTTTATGTTTAACAGCATAGGGGTTTGTTGTTGTTGTAATCATGTGTGTTCCCCTGTGGTTGAACTCATGCTTGCCTGTCTATGCCCAACAGCAGGGAAGTTGGGCATATGGAAAATATGTGTGCTGGCGTCTTCTCCTCATCTTTTAAAATGTGATTTTGGACTGTTATAGAGTGCTCCGCTGCGCTTCAGCTTTGTTGCGGAGGAAATGTAGCTTGCCATGACTACTTAAAAAATAAAACAGCTAAGCTACTGAAAAGCTATTTGATTCCATGATTCAGTGGCTTCCACAAAGCTACTGAAAATGTAGTTTAAATACTCATTTGTAGTGATGTTACTGCCCAGCTCTGGCTAGGCATATCATACAAAGCCTGTGAAAGAATTTATAGGCCTTCCACCAGTTAAACAAAATAAAATGGAAACTAAGCTTTGTTGACAAAAAAATTACCCGTTTGTATGAGATAGAAAGTCATAAATAATGAAGTCACAGTAATGAAGAGTCCATCTGATAAAGGGCTTATGTGCTGAGAATTACACTGAGCGTGTGTCTTGTCTCTATAATGTCCTTTGACATAGGCCGCTGTTTGACCTCCACTCCTCCATTGGTTTTTCCTGTATGTTTGATATTTGAGATTGTTTTTTTTTCTTCAATAGGAGCATCACACAGAGGCATCAAACACCTACAGATCTTATTGTGTACCCACATATTATTTGCTCTGTGTCCAAATTAAGCCACTGTGGAAGTATAAAAAAGATCCAAAAGTGTCCGCCTGAGGCAAGATGAGAATTGCCCTGAAGTCCCATACATTCCCATACAAAAGACCCCATGTTAAAGCAGAATTAACATGTTTGTAACCTAGTTCCAAAGTGACATTTGGCCATAATTTCTTAATAGAAACACACTGTACATGGGGTGAATGTTTTATAACTCTGATTTGGTTTTCTGAAGGATAAGGGTAAGGGTCATAATTAGGTCGCGGCTAGGCTGACTGACTGAGGCGGGAGCGTTGTTGTAGCTGTATGTCAGGAGGCATAAAGCCAGCCTCTGCTCCAGCTCTTTGCCTTTTTGTCATGATCATTTTAATGTCTTGATCAAATTATTGAGACATTTGCGTTCTTACATACAGCCCCTTCAAGTAATATCCAGACATTTTTGGGGGTAGAAGTCTTTGGAAGGAGCTTATGTGTCCATTTCCAGTCAATAGTTTGCAGCAACATTGAGTTGATGAGTGTAAGATCTCCATTGATCTGTGTGAGGAGCATAACTTCAATAAACATTACTTACACCCTCCGCATGCTAACTTTGATATGATTTGTTTTCCATTGTATATTTCAACAACATTCTTCTCTGAATTTACTGCATGGAGTTTTCATGCCAGACAGTTTTGAATATAGTTTTGGTCTATGTATGTATATGTGTGTGTGTGTGTGTGTGTGTGCGTGTGTGTGCGTGTGTGTGCGTGTGTGTGCGTGTGTGTGCGTGTGTGTGCGTGTGTGTGCGTGTGTGTATGTATTCATATATCTACTGCTATATTGTGTTTAAAGCAACCGTAACGACCAAATTTCCCACTGGGATTAATAAAGTATTTCTGATTCTGTATGTATGTACATGTACCTATATGTACTGTGTGTGTGTGTGTGTGTGTATGAATGTATGTATATATGTACGTATGTATGTATGGGTATGAGTCTGTGTGAGTGAGAGATTAGACCAGGACTGTAGGCTCTCTGTATAGCACTGACAGACACAAACCAGCTGCCTGCATTCCTCTCTCTCTCTCTCTCTCTCTCTCTCTCTTGCTCTCTTTTTCTGGCAACTTTTTAAGGTTGATGTCCCCTCCCCCTATTCAGACATGTCCCACACATTCTTCTGTAATGCTATATATATACTGACCTATAAGTCTGAAACATAAACACATAAAATAAAACAGGCCGCCGCGACTTAATGAAGACACATTAAAACAATAGAGTAAGCTTGTTTCTTTGCATCAGTGTAAATGTAGCACCTTTTACAGCTTGCTTCAAAGTTACTATGTTTAACACAACTGACTTATGTGATGTCATCTAACCTCACTCAGTCAGAGATTGAAGACATCCTTATATTCCCCACAGCAAACCACATCCCTCTTGCACTATGTGGGAGTGCTTTACTAGCCTTGTGTATGTATGCTTTCGCCATTATTGTTGCCATGACTACCTGCTCTGTGGATGCTAGCTTCACATTGAAGACATACCGTTTTACATTATCCTAAAGGTTTAGGTTAAGAAGAAGAACTGGTGGTGTGTAACCACTCAACTAAAGTAATGCATTTAACCTGCAACAAGGAGGACCGAAGACTGGTGGTGCTAGCACTGCTAATGTTAGCCACACTATGAAACCAATATGACATCGTTTACCCGCTGACGCTGTGTTAAACAATTTGAGCAGAATTGTAATCTTTTTTTAAACTTTAGACTAGTTGATTAAATTGGATTTTAATTTGTGTGTAGCTTATTTAATATGAGTCGCTATAGTAGTTCTTAAATAACAGCTAAAAATAAAACAGTTCCACTGTCATTAGGCCTTTGTACTTTCACATTGTATCCACCACAGCATGATATTGACGTCCCAGTGTGTGTTTGCACAATGTTTGCACTTTGCGTTTTGGCATGGTGGAAGTGCAGGGCATGTAAACATACAGCGAGATCTTCATTACCGATTGCCACCGCCCACCCCGTTACCACTGATCATGGATCAGGGGCGGAACAACTTCACCCCACCTTTCTGCCGCCTTGCATTACACATTGCAGATGAGGTATAAGAAAGGTGTAGCTCTGCATTTGGTAAAAGTAAATACAAATACTAAAACTGCTGTACACATAATAAATAACAACTATGACCAATTCAAATAACTTCCAATTTATATATAATATACAGTCCATGTAGATTTCAGCAAGACCATTAACTGACAAGGTGGCTTAAGATTTTAGCTCACACCTGAAAAACACTTTACCTTGGTTAGACCGACTTGGTCAGCCAACATGTCCTGCAAACCTTCTTCAAATTTAAAAACCTCCAAGACCAAACAAAAAGTCTTGTGTTTTTCCACCTCTACTCCACATCCAAATAGTTGCTCAGTGTTGGGTTTCACACGAGCTCAAAAGCTTGGTGGTCACACTTTTGGCTATCCTCGAACTGAGCAAGCACAGTCCGAGCCTTCAAAATCTTTATTTTTTTTATTTTTTATCTTGGTCTACTGTAAATATACTTGATGTTTGTGTTACACTTTTTTTCTTCAGCAGATGTCCAGATGCATCAGACTGCAGTTACAACAGTGACTGACTGTCTGAAAACCTCCTAGGCTGCCCACATCTGCTTGACCACTGCAGACATTATTTACATAAATACACACAGACACACAAACAAACAGCTACAGTTAACATGATGAAGTGCAACCATTTGACCTGTTGTGGCCACTAACTGCTGCATTGAAGACTGAAGACAGAGAAAAGAGGTTAGAGTGATTCAAACCAATTTTAAACACCATCAAATATCATTTCATCCCATTTTTTCTATTAATTTAAATAAGATGTTTTAATGTGCATGCTGTAGCCTTGTCCTGGTTTTGAAAGCAGTTAAAGTAGTGTTGTAGAACAATGTCAAAACAAGTTGATAGAGTTTACTCATCTGAACCCAAGAGACTCTTAAAATGCAGTTTGTCTTGGTTTTCAAACATTGTCATTGTTTTTACTTTCCAGTTTGATCACTTTCACTGCACTCAAACCAAATTGAAACACTGCTGGCAGATATTCTTTTGTTGAACGCTCTTAAAACATAAAGCTCACTGCCTATATCCCCATACAATAACAGGAACGCTTAGTGAGTATCTTCCGCTGGCTACACTCCGAATAAAAGATAGTTTTGCCCCGGAATACCTAAAAGTAGGGTCATATTCAGTCTGTCCCTTTTGTTTTGACAACCAAATTCCTCTGAGATTAAATACTCAACTTAAGCTGTCCTCTTTTCAGAAGAAAAGGAAAGAATGAACTGCATCAATATTTATTTAATTAATGACTTGTTATTAAATTAAGAATTTAAATTTAAATGTAATACCAAGTTGGAAAAAATGTAGAACGAATTTTATGAGTACACCATAAGTGTCAATCTCTTAATATCAGCCTGCCATCGGGGTGAGATTTTATTATCTTGCAGAATATGAACCAATTGCTAAATGACAGTGTAACACAGACAACATAAAGACTTGGGAAATTAAACTTTGCATTAAATCATTGTTGCTCAAAAACTCCAGATCAGTCAACTGGCTAATTTTGATCTAATTTGTCCTTTTCTTTATCGACCATTTGGGAACTTTTCTGACTTTTCCCTTTGGTTCCACTCTTCTTACAGCTCTCTCTATACTTCTATGCCCCCCCCCCCCCCCCTGCCCTTTTCAACTTCTCTGTTCTTCCTGTCCCTTCCCCCACCCCCTTTTATCCAAACTGGGTGGAAACAAGCCAAATGCTGCAGGGCCACCAAAGGCACCTCCTACAACCTCACACAAGGTTGCCTGTGGTTAGATTGATCATGCTGTCAATCCACATCACTGCAGCTTTGGTTGTTGATGCTTTTATTCACCCAATGATAGAGATCAGTTGTGGGGTTGCATCTGATTCTTTGCCATGAAAGTCTTAAACTTGTATTTAAAAAAATAAGAACAAACAGGTAGCCTACTTGCTGCGGGCGAATGGTTAAGAAAATTCAATTTGGGCTTCAAATGTTCTGCCATGATTGCTCAGTGTTAACATGTTCTGCACATAGTGAGTGACTGTGTTTAGGGATTCTGTGTGTTAACGGAGAGAGCTCAACTTCACAGCTGCAGCGTTTTGTTTGTTGCATTCTAGAGGGAAAAAAATAACGAGGAAAAAAAAAAACATAAGTGTGTTGCCCCCTAAGTAATAACTGTGATACAGCTTTCTTTTAGGCTATATGAAGTAAAGACCAATCAAGAACGATTCCTGTAGGAAAACAAACGCTGGGATAGGCTGAGACGTGATCCCGGTTTCAAGGCGCCCTGCGTTCTGTCGAAGGGTCTTGTGAATGGAGGGGGGTGCCTGAAAACCGGTGGAATCTGCACTGAGTAAGGAGAGCGAACCCTCTGGTCCTCCAGCCGCTCAGCATGTGAATCGACGCTCTGTGTAAAGTCAACTCGAAATCTATGGAAATGTAAGAGTTTTTTTTTTTTTTTTAGTTCGCAATGTTTCTTGTTTTGCTCCAAAGCAACGACGCGTAAATCTCTACCGCACGGAACAATCGGAGTTTGAATCAATTCGCGCAAATGGGACTTTAAGTTTTTTTTTTTTTCCTCCAGCGGATTGGGGAGTGAGAGCGGACTGCTTGGAGTCACTTACAAAGACCATGAAGAAGTCATGACACAGCGAACGTTTCACTTCAATTTGTTTTGGTGAAAAAGACGACGGACGATCAAGGTGACTCCTGCTTGATGAACCGGGGCTAAAAAAACCCAAAGTTGAGACAGTTCGTGTGGGCTTTTTAGTGTGTTTTTCGACCGTTTTCAACTCGCCCTACTTGGATCAAAGTTTTTCTTTCCCTCCCCCCCCTTTCCTCCTCCTCCTCCTCAACTATGGCGTCGGCCAGGTCCACGGCTGGCTCTGTGTTACTGCGGATCATGTGGCTGGTGTGCGGGCTGTTGCCCTCCACCACTTCTGCTCAGCATTACAACAGCGAGAGTGGGATATCGGTTCCGGAACACGGGTTCTGCCAGCCCATCTCCATTCCGCTTTGTACCGACATCGCCTACAACCAGACCATCATGCCGAACCTACTGGGCCACACAAACCAGGAGGACGCCGGACTAGAGGTGCATCAGTTTTACCCCCTGGTGAAGGTCCAGTGTTCTGCCGACCTGAAGTTCTTCCTGTGCTCCATGTATGCCCCGGTGTGCACGGTGCTGGAGCAGGCCATACCCCCCTGTCGGTCTCTGTGTGAGCGGGCACGGCAGGGATGTGAAGCCCTGATGAATAAATTCGGCTTCCAGTGGCCGGAGCGTCTCCGCTGTGAGGCTTTCCCTGTCCACGGAGCCGGCGAGATCTGCGTGGGTCAGAACACATCCGAACCCAGCAGCCCGGCCTCATCGTCTTCCCCTTACGCGCCCGTACCCGTGACCCTCCCCCCCCCAAACGGCGGCCGATCCAACCCACGCCCGCCTCAGCACAACCAGTACCACCAGTTCTCCTGTCCCCTACAGCTGGAGGTGCCTTCCTACCTGGGCTACCGCTTCTTGGGGGTCAAAGACTGCGGGGCCCCATGTGAGCCCACTAAACCCACCGGGATCATGTATTTCAGAGAGGATGAGGTTAAATTCGGCCGGCTGTGGGTCGGAATCTGGTCCATCCTGTGCTGCGTGAGCACGCTGTTCACGGTTCTGACCTACTTGGTGGACATGCGGCGGTTCCGATACCCCGAGAGGCCGATCATCTTCTTGTCCGGGTGTTACTTCATGGTCGCCGTGGCCTACGCTGCGGGGTTCTTCCTGGAGGATAAAGTTGTCTGCGTGGATAAATTCAAGGATGACGGCTACAGGACTGTGGCGCAGGGTACTAAAAAGGAGGGCTGCACCATCCTCTTCATGGTGTTGTACTTCTTTGGTATGGCCAGCTCCATCTGGTGGGTGATCCTGTCCCTGACTTGGTTCCTCTCCGCCGGGATGAAATGGGGCCATGAGGCAATCGAAGCCAACTCCCAGTACTTCCACCTGGCAGCATGGGCCGTCCCAGCGATCAAAACCATCACCATCCTCGCCATGGGCCAAGTGGACGGCGACGTGCTCACCGGGGTTTGTTTTGTTGGGATCTTCAACGTGGACTCCCTGCGGGGCTTTGTGCTGGCGCCGCTTTTTGTCTACCTGTTCATCGGCACGTCCTTCCTCCTCGCCGGCTTCGTGTCCCTCTTTCGCATCCGCACCATCATGAAGCACGACGGCACCAAGACGGAGAAGCTGGAGAAGTTGATGGTGCGCATCGGCGTGTTCAGCGTGCTGTACACGGTGCCGGCCACCATCGTGATCGCGTGTTACTTCTACGAGCAGGCCTTCAGGGAGCACTGGGAGCGGACCTGGCACATGCAGACCTGCAAGCGGTTTGCGGTCCCCTGTCCGGTCCACAACTTCGCCCCCATGACCCCGGACTTCACCGTGTTCATGATCAAATACCTGATGACTATGATAGTCGGCATCACGTCGGGATTTTGGGTCTGGTCCGGGAAAACTCTCCAGTCATGGCGGAGGTTCTACAAGCGCCTTAGCAACGGTAACCATGGAGAGACAACCGTCTGAAGTTGAGATGATGAAAACGTACTAAAGCGACGGAGTTTTTGGATAAAACAACCTTGTAAATGAGGTCTATAGCTTTCATTTTAATATTATTTTTGGACACATTTTTTTAAGTTGGATTTTTTAAAAATGTTTTCCCGGTTGTGACAGCAACTCTAGCTTTGGACTAACAACTACAGTTCAACCTTTTTTTTTTTTGTTCGTCATTGGACTGCCCGCACTCCTGGCCTTTTTTTTTTTTTTTTTTTTTTTTAATTTTTGGGTTATGAACTGATGTGAATGGCCATACTGGTCTCTGAACTGTAGCCTAAAGCCAGGCTTTTAATGTTAATTTGTTACTTTTGATATGAAACTGCCTACACATAAACTTCAATATTACAATTTGAATGTACTTTATTCTACTTCTTGTAAGGACTTTTTGTAGATGGGGGGGGGTGGGGGATGAGCAGTGCAGATGTCACAGCTGAAAAGAGGTCGAAGAGTTGATCCCTAAATGAGCCAGCTTGACTGGGACGCCAGCTTTATAAGGGACGCCTAGAATATTCATTTAACTTTAAGCGTTTAGCTAAATACTCATTCTTCAATAATTGTTCCAATTGCAGTAAACAATCTTGGCTCTTCTAATGGGGACTAATGCATCACAGTGCAGCTCTTGTGCCAAGTTGATGCCCAAAAAAATGCCTTTTTTTTTTTTAAAGGGTTTCAGAAGTTTTCAGACTGTTGAGTAGTTGCTCCTGTGTTAAATGATCACTCCAAAGGTTAATGAAGTTATGTTTTGGTTTGCACAGCCATCCTTAAGGTTATACGTGTGATATAGTTTGATTCACTACATAGTGACCTGTTTTAAATGGTGAGACCACACACTCTCTCTCTCACACACACTCACACACTCACAGGCCTATCTGCATTGAAGAACAACAGCTCATTGTTTGTCTCTGTGTGTGGTCTCCAAAATGTTGGATCCCTTATCAAAAAGACTTTCAAGCTTTTAAGACATCCACTGCGCTGTTTCAAGGATCCTGAATAAATCCATATGGGATGGAAGTGGTTGCACAGGACTTTTGATGTTCTATCCTTTAAAGAGATGACTGTACATTTTCAAGCCTGTATTCTACCCTTCAATTTCACTTCATGTTCTCTAAGCAGACTCAACATTTAACGTGTCATTTTTCCCTTTCTGTAAACAGGATTTATGTTTCTGGTTCTAAAAAGTAAAACACCAGGAAGGAGTTTAAAGGTCAAAACTGAGGGGGTGCTATTTTTTTTAACTTGGAGAGTAGTGGACAAACACTATGCAGTGTAAAGCAGAGGTGGAGTGTTTATTCTAGGACTGTATCTCTGACTTTAATACAGAACATTACAACAAAACATTTATCATATTTGTAGGTAAAGTTGAGCATCCCCATTGTCTTTTGATTTGTTAAGGAGAATAATTGTTTAAAATAATAAGACATTTTTTTAATATTACAAAATAAGCAAATTTTTTTTTTACCACAATTTTACAGCATAACCCCAAAGGTATATGTCAGCCTGCTTGTTCTTTATGGACTGAAACTTGAGTAGTTTTGATGTATAACTATAAAGTATACAGTCATTGAAGTGAGAAAACACTACATTTAAGATTTCCCATTTTTTAATCCAGCATTGCTTTTTCGCACACGGGTGCTTCGAAATGAACCTTTTTAAAATAGTGGAAGGCAGCTCCTGATTGGCTTGAGCCTTTTCTGGTGACGTCAACTATTTTCTCTCCCGACATCACATCATGATGACAAATGGAAACGGACTGCAGCAATGGGGGAAAACTTGTAACATGATGACCTTATAAACCTGGTATTCCTGTTCGTTTTGATCTTGAAGTGGTCAATATACTTCTATTGGAAAAGAACACCATGATCCGACCCTTATAGGAAACTGTCAGCACAATATCTGTTCAAGGAATGTTACATTTTCCATGCAATTGTATGTACCTCAAACCCTGGTTATAACTAGTGTGTAGGATTGTGTTTTGGGAACAGGGGGAACACTTCACTATCCAATGATTCATCTGTCATTCATTGTGTTTATTCCTAACACCATTGTGAAATGGTCTTCCAGGAGCAGAGGATGACAAAACTACAATACCAGACTGATTTGTTTGTCTTGTAAATTGGTTTCAGAAGGAATATGTGTGTGTTATTGGAACTTATGCAACCCACCGAGTAAACACAATCTGTTTTTACGACATTTTGTATTTATGGGTATTCTCATTTTTGCCTCTTTTAACCTTTTTTTTTAATGAGATAAACCTGTTGTATGTGTACAGTTTTAATAAAAGCAATACGGTTTGTAAATTTTGGACCTCTGTGGTTTGTGTTTACAACCCCGGCTGTATTTTGAGCTTGATTGTGAATTTTCTGGAATCAGTAGTTGACAATACAATCCCCAAAACAAGAGTAGACTTACAAAACAAGTAAGTGTAGTCGGAGGTGTCAAAATATAAAGTGTTTGTTGTGAGATATTATCAGTAAAGGTAATAGCATGGCACATATTAGATATGGCAGAGTATTTTTCTTTTTAACACCGTCTTAATGTGTCCCTCAATGCTTTCACTTACCACCTAACTCTAAAGGTATGTCAGTGAAAATACTTGACACATGACTTTATACACTCACAGCACACAGGCAACATTGTGATGCTGGTTAGCAGGGCGCTTGAGCAACAAGTAAACAACACAAATCCTAAAGCCATTTAATGTTACTGACAATCATTTCACACCCTTCATTGGCGTCACTATTCTGTGTGACTATATGTGTGGAAAATTGTCCGCAGGTTTGCTGCTGTAATCATTTCAGAACAAGCTGTTTTGGTTATGTTCTTTATTTGCCATTCAAGGTTAAACTCAATGAAGGTTGCACATTTTTACATTTTGTTTACACATACAAACATACATACCAGAATTTAATTGAAAGAGTATGTGTTATATTTTTATTCCACAACACATCTGTTGAAATCCCATTCTACTAGATATGAACATTATGAGTTAGTTCTTTATACTGCACTGCCCTCTGCAGGCAGATGTATAGTACTACACACATTCTACAATTGAACAACTACAATTGTAAATACTAAGTGGAAAAGAACCTCTGCTGATGATGACCAGAGAGAAAGGAAAAGACTGATGATGCTGTCATCTTTTCTAGGCTTACCTAATGAAGTAAAAGCACAGCATTAAAAGTGAATCAACATTTTTGTTTTTTTATGAATAAGTTCTGTGTCTGTGAGACCGGTGATATGGCTGATACTAAACAACAAAATAACACTCCGATTGACCTCAGTTCAATTTTGAATATGTAACTTTCACTAATGAACTATGAAATGTGTCAATGCAGCATCACATATATATGTATAGTCTAAATGTATGGCAAAATAGTGTTAAGGTTAACCCAGTAAGCAGTTGGATTAGATGTGGTTGCCATCACCCAGGATGTGAAAAAGCAGCTTTACTTATAAGTCATCCCAGATTTTTGAAAGTTTTATACCTTTTTCTTCTTCACATTTTGCCATAAAAAAAACGTGGCTGTCACTCTGCCTATGTACTTTTATGTTGAACCCCACAGCAGCATCCTAGTTAGCTGGATGTGTGAATACATTGTTTGAATCAACAACAAACTCAAAGAACAGTTTTTGATCATAAAAGCAACAAAATTATCCCAAAACAGTCTTTTAGTTCAGCAATTGTTTTTTTTTTTTCTTAAATAATAGCCTATTGTTTTCTTAAACAACAATAATAAAGTAGGCTCCAGTCAAAACCTCTTTAATACTAGTTTTGTTAAGTATGCTGCAGAATAAAGAATATTTTAGGGCTCGGTGGTAGAGGCATACGTCTTTAAAGGTTGTTGGATTCATCCCAGCTCTTTTAGTCCAAATGTTGAGGTGTCCTTTGGCAAGACAGTCAACCCTAAATCGCATAACCAGGGGCATGTGAATGTATGTAGTTAAAACTGATGGGCACTCAACATAGCTTCCTGTACCATCAGTGTGTGAATGGCAGTTTAAAAGTGCTTTTCGTGGTCAGAAGACTGACATTTCTTTTTTTAAACTATTGGATTAAGTTTTTTTTTTGTAAAGGAAATGACACTGGCCTAAGTAAGAGGTCTTAATTGTGCCTTTGTTCCTGTAAATTGACACTAGCACTGATATAGATTGTCTGTAAAAGAGCTTTAGAAATCAAAGTGGCAGTCCTCACATCTTTATCAAAGCAAGAAATGTTCAAATAGGCGACCAGACAATGATAGTAGGCGTAGAGGTGATTACAGAAATAGGCCTAGTGTGGTTTACTCAGCATTAGTATAAAAAGTATGAGGGTGGAGCTCAAAGCTCACAGCCACATGAACAACAGCACCATCTTGTGGCCTTTTTTTGGAAGAGGGGGTTAATCAGTGATGTGGTGTTCTTCTAACAGATAGCCTCGTTAAAAATCAAGAAAACGGTGTGTTTTGTATTTTTAAGAGGTCCCTAGCTTCAGGCTCATTTAGAGACTAAAAGGTTTTATAGATATTTGAATAATGTGAAGTTATTGTAATTGGGTGATAAAGGAGTTGTCAAAAGTAAATTTAAAATCTCCATAGTAACCCAGGTTGCCAGGTGAGTGACGTGAAAGTAGAGAAAGTAATTTGAAACAAATCACACTGAGAGACAGCAGCAAATATTCACAGTGGTTTCAAAGTTAGATTTTTTCGAGGATTTCTTCGACAAACATCTTCATTAACGACTCTTGTTCTCCAAACATCGACTGAACATCACCACAAAGCTTATGTGTTTCAACATGGACGCTGAAAATTGATCATTGAATAAAACAAAAAAAACAAAACTTTTGATCAGAACTTTTAGATTAAACAATGTTATTGTTAAAAGTGTATTAATGCACATTTAAAAGCTAGGGCCTACTGACATTAGCCTGTACATGACAGACATTTGACAGAAACTCAATATAGGCTAGTAATACAAAGCGTTTATTTGAAGGCCTAGTCTTCAGACCATGACGAGTCAAAGGCCCAAAATAAATAACTAGGCTAACTAAAGAAGGCTAACTTTGTGATGATCATAATGCACGTCTTTGTAAACTTAAACAATTTTAGGCCTATCTATAAACTCCTCTTTTTTTGCATTTGTCTCTTTTCCTCGTATTTCACATCGTTACTTACTTATTATTAATTCATAATCTTTATTGGTGTTATATTTGTCTATAATACAGCTAATATTGAATTTACGTGTTCAATTAGCCTTAATCAGTTAAAACAGGGTTTTCTGTGCGTAATCAAAAGTAAACAGCATTTTGAATCTCCATAGTGACCCATAAAAAGCTGCTTCAGGTTGCCAGGTGATAGACCAGATACAAACATAAATATATTCGAACAAAAACAAACTCTCTTTTCAACAGAAACAAACTCAGAGACAGCAGGAAATATCCAAAGTGGTTTAAAAGTGTCATATTTTCCAGGATTTCTTCACAAAAGATCTTCATCGAAAACGTTTTCTCCTCCAATCAACAAGTGTTGAAGAAATGAAGAAGACGTAAGATTGATGATTTTAATAAAACTATGTTTTACTGTCAACAAGATCAAACTTTGAGATTCAGAGATGCACATAAATAATTATTTTATTTCAACAGCTTGCTCCTTAAAAACTTTAGGTTTCAGGAAAAGTCTTATTTGTAGTTATCTGATCGTTTAGTTTGTTTAACATCAAATACTGACCATAGTCACAAACAAATATGGAAACATGTGAAAGTTACATTTTATTCTCTTTTTAATAATGTTAGCAGCAGCTTCTGTCGTGATCTTTGGATGACTAAATAATTTTCTGTTTACTGAGGCCTATCAGGCCTTTTACTGTTTTAAAACCCAGAAAGGCACATTTTATTTATAATGTGTTGAGAAAGAAACAGTGAAAGTAGTTCAATTCAGGAACTTTAAGTTTTATCCTAAATTAGTCTATGAGTGTAAACCTGAATATTTTGATGGTTGAAGCACATTAAATCAACAATAGATAATAGAGAACATGACAAGGGAAAGTTACTTTCTACTGTAAATACTCAGAAATGTGTCTGTGACTTTTAACAACCTAAATAAATAATTATTGATTGTTGCTCATTTTAGTGTGAGTATGTGAGGACTTTAATTTTAGAAAAAATATTCTTCAATTTATCAGCCACTTCTAGTTTAAATTTGGGGATTTTTTTCTATCTTTTAGAGTCTAAAAGATAGAAAAAAATCCCCTAAATATAAAATCTAGACGAACCAGCGATTCAGGATGGCCTACACCCTCATCCAGGACCCGAACTGGTCCAGTGTGAACTGGTCCAGGGTGAAGGATTTTGAAATCTTTAACACTTTTTTTTTAAAGTAAATTACTGCTCCTTAACAACTGTAGGTTTCAGTAAACATTGTATTTGTTTGATTGTTTAGTTTGTTTAATAATAAATACTGAACTTTATTAATATTTAAATTAATTTTTTTTAAAAGGTATATTTTGGGGCTTTTTAGGCCTTTAATGGAGAGAAAGGACAGTGGATAGAGTTGGAAATCTGGGAGAGAGAGCGTCTGGAATGACATGAGCCACAGGCTGGATTTGAACCTGTGCCGCTCACTTGGAAGACTATAGCCTCCATACATGGGGCACAGACACTAACCACTGCACCACCAGCACCCTATATTCAAAGTTCTATATGGGAAAGATTAAGACTCAAATATGAAATCATATTCAGAAGTTAAATATAAACTCTCTTTTTAAACACTTGATAATTTTAGCAGCTGCTTCTGTCACAATCTTTTTACAAACTAAATGAACAGTTATTGAATGTTCTTTATAACTTCACTTTATGGATGTGAGGACTTTTAATCTGAAGTTGAAATAGTTAGTTTGTTTCTGTCTTTAGTGCTTCCCCTGGACTGCCGTCCTCATCCACGACCCGGATCAGACCAGCCTGAAGCTCATCCTACGGAGGCTCCCTGCAGCAGCCAGCTCTTCAGGACTGTCTCCACCCAGGTCCCCTTCTGTATCTCCTCCTGCCTGTCCTTCTAACTCCTTGCTCCTTGACCTTAGAGTGAGCTCCTCCTCTTCCTCCTCTCCCCCCTCCTCCCCTTCCCCCCTCTCCCTCCTCCTCTCCCTCCTCTGTTAGGCATCTTGCTGGTTCGTCCTGCAGGCAGAGGTCAATCTCTTCCTGAGGTCAAACCACACTTGAAAATGACTTTTGAAGAAGAGAAAGTTAGCTTATGATATCATCTGAGTTAAAGAGCCTGACTGATTTATCGACCAACCCATAATATCAGCTGATATTAGCATTTAAAGTGACTATCGGTATCGGTTACTTTTATTGCAGATATATGCCGATATTACTACATTTATTTACCAGTCAAATAGCATTTAATTTGAGTCACATTGTATTACACTAGCAGTTCTCTTTCTTGCTGTCACCATCAGACTGTGCTGGATTACAACAAGCATTATCACTCATTATCATCGTGTCCAGCGGTGATGCACGTACATGCGCAATTACTTTCCAGTTGAGTGTCCATCTTGTCTTTTTTAATCTGTTGGGCCCCACTAAAAATATTACTAGCGCTACTTAAAATATCTGATATTAAGTGCACTTTCAATCAAAAGTCTTTTTCTTATAATTCCTTTGCTAAAGTATTGAAAGTAAAAGTACTATAATATAATAAGTAAATAATATTATCAAATAAGAAGTCAGAATAGTGAGTTATATACTTTACTTTTAATTGTAAACCACCTTAAAAGAGGTGACACTTGAAGTAAAGCAATGTTCTTATGGTCTATATCGTAGGATATAGATCTGATAGTGGATTGATCATCGTCATCACACCCGTGGGTGGCAGCAATGCGCAAGTGTGCCTAGTCTGCCAGAAAAAATACGAAGACGAAGGTGTTGATGTTACCGGCACCAGACCTAGGGTAAATCTGGACCAACTGCAAAGTGTCATGATTGTCTTTAGTTTGTATTTTGTCAAGTTTAGTTTTCCTTGTGGTTATTCATCCTAGTGTTGCTTGTTTCCCTTGTTTGTTTTTTTCTTAATGTTTCATAGTTTAATCTTTAGTGTTTCCTGTTTTATTTTGTAGTTTCTTATCCTTGTGTTTCTTTGTTCCAGTGGTTATGTTACATTCTTGAGTTCTCTGTGTATCTCAGTGTTTCTTGATTTATGTGGTAGTTCTTGTCTCCAGTGTTTCTTGTCTTGTGTTTATTCCTGCCTCTGTTTGTTTCCCTCCAGTGTTGATCACCCTCATTGTCTTCACCTGTGTCGTTAGTCTCACCTGTGTTTGATTACCCCATATCTATTTAGTCTCTGTGTTTCTTCCCTTCTGTGTCAGTTCACTGTCGTATGTGAGTCTATGTTGGATGTCAGTCCTATTCTGCTCTAGTGTTTTGACTTCTAGTTTTTAAGTAAGTTTAGTTTTTTTTGCCGTCTGCCTTTTTGTTAAATTAAATCCTTTTGGCTATTCTGCCCTTGGGTCCACCTCCCTTGTTTTTCCCCAACCGTGACACATTGTAGCCAAAATGAAATCTTTGGAACGGCAGAGGACAAACTTTAAGGTCTTGTTCATATCAGCTCATTTATTGTCTGACAAAACAGTTGCTATACCTTCCCCAACACATTTCATAAAATCTGAAGTTTATATAGAGGAAACAATACAATACAAATTCAAATAAACTGTTTAAAGTAACATTACTTTAGTAACTAGTTTATAAAAATACATTTATACAAATATTCAACACCTCAAAAATAAAAATCACACACTTTTACTTTACTTCAAATACTCTACTTGTTTCACAGTCAACACCTTTATCGACACTATTTCACAGACAACACACTTTCCAGCTTGCCCGCACACATAGACATTGTGCAGAAAAATGGTGTAGCATCGACACATTAGTGTTCAACAATCAATGTGAAACTGACTGCAAAATATCTTGATCACGTTCACTCTCTGCTAACTAGCTAATACTTTAAAGATTGTACAAAACGCATGTTCCTCATGTCCAGAACATTTGCTTTTACACTTGAGTTACTTGCACTGACTCAAATTAAACTTAGCCTGACAATGCATGTGGTGACAAAAAGCTACAAATTGAAGCTTACAGACTTATAAAACCGTAGCTCATGTTACATCATAACAACGGTCTTAAACTGCATGTGCACTGGATACACAACCAGCTTAAAGATGAATGGGAAAGCTTTATTATCTGTGGACTGTTAGAGGACAAACTTTAGTGTTTTGCTAATTATTAATGTCTGAACCGAGCATGTGCAGCCTCTCTAGGGAAACCACAGTAACACAATAACACCATCTAGTGTACAATGTAAAAATGTGTGTCAGAATAGTGCCTTTTTAAAATCAACTGTTAACATGCAGCATTTTCAACTCCTACACTGAAATGCATGAGAAAAGTCAAGAGTGAAATCAGTGCAGCTTGAATTGACTGCCTGAACTAGCTTGCAGGCGTCACCTCGTATATTACACAATGAACAAACAATACACTAATATATACAAACCTACAGTACATACGAAAAGATAAAGACAGTAACAAGCCAACAAACGGAAAAGACAAATTAACGAAGATTGGGATTCTTCTCTAGTAGTATGTACATTCGCCTACATCTGATATTCCTAGACTTAATGCAGACTGGTTTACAGCAGAATTCAAGCTATCGGATAGGATTCAATTATGAAATCGGGTTGTTGAAAAGAAAAAAAGGATTACGCAGCCAATCAATGGAGCCACAACAATCTATGTAAAAAAAACATAAAAACTTCCTGTAATTGCTTTGGTTTATTTGGTTTGGTTTTCCTTTCAGTGATATGTGATGGGATGTAAATACGAGTAGGTTTCCTCACATTCATTGTTTTATTTTTGTAGAGAAGATGTCCATGTCCTTCTGTCCTTCTTCCTTGAAATCTAGACTTACTGATGTAACTATTGTTGACTGTGATGCAATCTCCTGGCGACACAGAAGTACACTGTTAACATCTTGATTAAGCCTCAGGGTCATAATTAGTCCACTTTGTCCATGGATCCCTTGGACATTAATGTAGGCCTTGGGACTAGCAGAGAAACATCCTCTATTTGTGTATGTATTTGTAAGGTGATCATTTACAGAGTCCTTGAAGGGAAAAGGAAAGTAAATCTGTTTGGAGATTCGTATAAACTGGATTAAAAACTTTCGCACGATCTTGCAGACATTCCTCAGGATCTCACAAAAGTGTTTAAGGAAATAGCAAACATTCCTCAGGATCTCACAAAAGTGTTCCTGAATGTTTTGTTCCAGCCTGACCCCCAGGTGCACAAGGCAACCTTATTTTTAAAACAGTACTTAAAGAATAAAGGTGCCCTGTTCTCTTGACACAATGAACCACAACTAATAACTTAAAATAATGAGGAATGTGTAACAAAATGTAGAACACCTTGTGAAAAAAGATTGATCTTGCTCTAACTCAAATGGATCAATGTAAAAACCATTTGTGCCATATGGAATAACAATGGTAACTTGCTATCTGTCAAATAAAAACAAGACATTTTTAACATAGAACAGCTTGATTGGAGATTCATTACAGATATCTGCAATTTAATTATTTAATCAAAAAAAATCTATTTCAGTAGCCACTATGACATATTTCCTACAGTATGCACAATTGTCATTTCAGATTCTTATTAGGAACACTCCCATGTCAGATATCTACAGTTTTGTTGTTACTTGTAACAATACATAACCGTAATGTAATTTTGAATATCCAAAAATAAAAACAACTTGTAACAAATAGAGTGTTGCAAATTAGTAATGACTTTATAATCACAAAATATCTGAAGTTAAAGTTTCATCGTAAAAATTCTATTGCACATCACTCTCAACTATGTGGCTTAGAATGATGATGCAGTTCTAGGAGTTAGTGAGTATGTGTAAGTCTGGATTAACGGTTTGATCATAATAGAAGGGGCTGCTATCATGTGGGTGTTGGGAAACAATCTTGTAACACCAAAAAACACCAAAACCAGTTGAGGAGGCAACATTTTAAAAATGATTTATTCCATATGTAGCAGTCATTTTTGTGTTATAAGATAGTAACTGCCTTTCATAGGTGGGATATACGGGCCTTTGGATAAGTTTGGCATGGCTTTAACTATGATAATGAAATTAAAATGAGATGTAAATGCAATTCAAATGAGATGGGATGGAGGAAACAATTGCAAGTAAAAAATCTAATTGGCTGTATCAGCTTTCCATCCAATCTCT